>NC_057349.1:15580000-15865000 GCF_016509475.1 Prionailurus bengalensis | reverse complement strand
TATCCAATTTGCGAGAATCTCGGGTCCTCCAAAACTCCAAGGAGCACTTGGCACGCAGAGAGGTCTCGGGGGGAGGAGGGATAGACAGAGATCCTGGTCTTTCTGCCTCCGTTCATGACTACAGGCATCAGATAGCATAGGCCCTGTGGCTTCTGAACTTCTCAGGGGGTAATTGTATGACTAACACTTTCTAGGACTCCTGGGTTGGAGTTCTTCCTTTGGATGAGCCTTGGAAGCCGAGCCCCCATGAGAAATAGAATGGTAAGGGTGCTAGCCAAAGTGCCCCCTGCTTTGCCCACCCCCTGTTGCATGCTTTAAGAGCCCACCAGGAGCAGCCCAGGCTTCCAGAAGGGACAGGCTTCGGGCACATGCAGATACAGGTGCTTGGGTTCTCCATAATGGAAATCATGCATCTATTAAGTCTTTTCTCTCCTGCTTTTCTATATATTTAAAAAAAATTTTTTAACGTTTATTTTTGAGCCAGAGAGAGACAGAGCATGAACAGGGGAGGGGCAGAGAGAGAGGGAGACAGAATCGGAAGCAGGCTCCAGGCTCTGAGCCATCAGCCCAGAGCCTGACGCGGGACTCGAACTCACGGACCGCGAGATCGTGACCTGAGCTGAAGTCGGACGCTTAACCGACTGAGCCACCCAGGCGCCCCTCTCTCTATTTTTTTAATGTTTATTGATTTTTGAGAGAGAGAGTGTGTGAGCAAGGGAGAGGCAGAGAGAAGGAGACAGAGAATTCCAAACGGGCTCCGCACTGTCAGCGCAGAGCCCGACGCGGGGCTCGAGCTCACAAACTGCGAGATGGTGACCTGAGCCGAGATCAGGAGTCCGACGCTCAACCAACCGAGCCACCCGGGCTCCTCTCTTCTGCTTTTCTAAAGGGAAAGAAAAATCACGTCCCAACCACTTTGCTCCCTCTGAGTGAAGCAAATCCCAGACATGTCATGAAAGGGAGCCCAGGCCGCCTGGTCCCTTGGAAGAGCATTTTCCTGGAGGCCCTGGAAAGATCCCAGAGCTCATCTGGCCAGGCCTCCCCTTTCTCCTGCAGATCTCTGAAGCAGCTCAGCCGGCCACCTCCTCCCTTTTGGTTCAGCATGCTGGCCTGGCAGTTGACATTCGAGCTGATTCATGTCTAAGTGAGCAGTTTCTCCGGACAGCTGTCTCCTCTCTCTGCAGCATGAGGAAGCCACGTTCCAGAGCAGTGGGCTTGGGCAAAGGAGCCTTTTCATCATCTGTGGCAAAAGAAGGCTGTTGTATTCAACGCGCCTGGCCTGTGTGCCCTTTCTGTCCCCTGGTCCCCATCCTGTTCCCTCCCGTGCTTCCGCGACCTTGGAGACCACTTTATTCGGGGTTCTGTTTTACTGTCTGTTGCTTTTCTCCCCATCCTGACCCTAGGGTGCCAATCCTCACCCGTAAACCTCCTAAATTTCCTTATCCAGTGGCAAAGTAGACAGGCTGGGAACCAACCCCTATTGTCAAGTGAATTGGGGGAGAATATAATGTGGCTGATGAAACTATAAATCAGTTAGAGTAATCCAGTCTGCTCAATAATCTGTACTTAAACAGGCTAAACACCCTGAATTTCATAACGTACTTATTAAAGATCCATTTAACTATGGAGTCTTACACCTTGATTTCTTTTTTTTGAGGGATTCAGTATATAATCTCTTCCTTCAGCAAACCTTTCATAGAAGATATTTCAGGATGGCTACATTTGGAGCAGTCTCAAACTGGGTACTTTAAAATTTTTTATCTATTGTGTCTTAGATTAGAGAATCAAAAGAAAGGTAGAAACTCTCCCAACCAAGGGCAGATACCAAGATGGGCTCAAACTCGTGCATGTATTTTCAGTGGTGTATGATGGCCTGTTGGGGTCTGCAGATCCCAGGATGGGACCGTTGCTGAGCGAGACTTCCATTTTGGCTACCGTGTGTGTTGAGGGAGAAACTAGCAGATAATTCTGGGCAAGCCACTCAGATGGAGGTTCCAGAGGCCAAGACAGAAAGTCAGAACCCTCTACTGTAAGTTGCGGGAAGCCACCGAAAACTTCTGGGAAAAGCAGGCTTCTGGAAGAGTCCTCTCGCGATAGTGTAAAATACAGGTTGGGGCGCCTGGGTGGCTCCGTCAGTTAAGCATCTGACTTTGGCTCAGGTCATGATCTTGTGGTTCGTGAGTTCGAGCCCCACGTCGGGCTCGCTGTGGTCAGCACAGAGCCCACTTCGGATCCTCTGTCCCCCTCTCTGTCTCTGCCCCTTCCTCACTTGCATTCTCTCTCTCAAAAATGAACTTTTTTTTTTTTCATTAAAAAAATAAATAGGTTTGAAAGCTGGAGACTGGGGTTGGGAATGTAGGTTTGGAGTCTTGCAAAATCTGGACGAGCAACACTCATTAGAGACGAAGGAAAGAAACAAGGAAACAAGGTGATGGATGTGAAGGAGAAAGTGATCTTGTGAAAATCAAATCACTGGACTGTCTCAACTTTGCTTCTTTCCTGGACACAAAAAACCCTTAGTGTGTAATTTCCACATTTGGAAATTATCCGGCTTGCACCCTTACCATTATATTTCTCGTGGGGGCTTGGCTTCCAAGGCTGATCTCCCTATAGCGACTCAGCTACTGAGCATTGTTGAAGAAGCACCCACCCAAGCAGCAGATACCATTTAAAGAGAATGATTTCCGGGGTGCCTGAGTGGCTCAGTCAGTGAAGCGTCCGACTTTGGCTCAGCTCATGATCTCGCCGTCTGTGAGTTCGAGCCCCGCGTCGGGCTCCGTGCTGACAGCTCGGAGCCTGGAGCCTGCTTCGGATTCTGTGTCTCCCTCGCTCTCTGCCCCTCCCCCACTCGTGCTCTATCTCTCTCTTTCAAAAATAAACATTAAAAAAAAAAAAGGAGCTGCCATGCACGTAACCATGGAGTCAGAGGTTTAAGGGCCATCACTTTGCAACACGTCCACATTGTTGCTGCCCTCGACACCAAACCTGCACCTTCCCTGTGTTCCCTGTTTCCGTCAGCGAAGGGGGTCACTCTACTGGCGTGAGTCTGGCCGTTAGGAATGATCTATCTCCTGTCCCTCGGGCCCTCCCACTATGTCCTGTTGGTTTCACTCCCCGACATCTCCCAGATACATCTACTTCCCTTCAGTCTTGCTGTCAGGAGCCTTTGCCAACCTGTCCTCTCTGTCACCAAGCACACCGCCTGGCACATGGTGGAGATGCCCTACATATTTCTTGCGTAAGTGAGTCTCTTGAGTTAAAACCATCTCAGGCAGACTACCAGGCCGTGAGATGGAGCTTCAGAGGAAGCCTGTGTTGCCAAAGCCTGCGTGATTTTTCCGAAGATGGTGATAGAGGCCCAACAGAGTGGTTTTGGATCAGTCCCATGGCTCTAGATGTAGCCTGACTTTCTAGAACAGTGAGTGTCTCTCACCCTCCTGATTTTGCCAAGGGGAGTATTATTATTTTTTTTTTCTAATTCTTTCTGTCTTAGAAAGTCAAACCTGGGTATATGTCCCTCACTGGGGTATGCAGATTCTCACATAAGTTGGAAAAGAGTTGCGTCTTCACAAGTGATGAAGGAGGTCAAGGTGATTGTGACCTCTAAGGAAGGTGTCCACTGGGCGTTATGAGTTTGAAGGTCATCGTGTCCTCACATGTGAAGTTACTGGGATTAATCCAGGTGTCCCCTCAAGTCAGTCTCCGATCCCGATTTCTAAGAATCTTTATTATTATTATTATTATTATTATTATTATTATTATTATTATTATTAAAGCAAAACACCAGGAACAAAGAACGCTAGAGGAACTAGAGCAGTTGTAAAGTCTGCTGAAGGGTGAGTGATTCTACAATGCGTCCATCCAAGGTAGAGACACTCACTCAACAGATTCCAGTGCTGCTTTGGTTCTGGGCAAAGCAGGAAGGAGAGTCATGGCAGTGGAGACACTGGCGTTGAAACAGACAGCTGGTCAATGCTTTCTCTCCCTCCTCTGGTCTCAGCAGACAGTGTTACAGCGATGGCATCTGCCCAGTCTTATGTGAGATCTTGCTGGACCAGGCGTTCCACAGGCTGTCACTTGACTCTTTCTAATGCCCTCTTCCTGCCTCGTTGGGGAATCTTGATGTGTCAAGAGGGTTTGTTCCCGCCACCTCATTGACCTCTTCCTCTGGTGTGCGTTGAGGTTGGGTAAATTTGGGGGTGCCCCAGATCCTCAGGGTTCCGACGGACCGTCTCCAGCCTTTAGAACCCGTCAGTGTGACTTCCAACCCACGAGGCAGAGAAGAGAAACGGAGCCTCAGTCATGTGGTTTCTGTTATCTGTAACCATGGAAAACGCTGGCCATCTGTGAGGATCCCATTTTAACACTTTTTTTCCCCCCTCTCCCTCTCTATTTCCATCTCTTTCTCGGGGGAAAACAGCGGAGGAAGTGGAGAGGCTGGCGGCCATGCGTTCTGACTCCCTCGTGCCAGGTACCCACACCCCACCCATCCGGAGGAGGAGTAAGTTTGCCAACCTGGGGAGGATTTTCAAGCCCTGGAAGTGGAGGAAGAAGAAAAGCGAAAAGTTCAAACACACATCTGCAGGTAAGATTATTTTTTTTTCCTCCGTTTCGCATGGGGAGTTTGTTGACTTCAACTCTGTATGTTAATTAGTAGAATTTAATTATTGTGAGCTGTCTGAACCAAAGGAAGGAAAATCAAGCCCTAGAATCGCTCCTGTGTTTAATAACTCTGCAGGGCGATTGGAAATGGCTTTTGGATCCCTGTGTGTTTTCTTGCGTCTCAGGCTTTTGGTTGTTGTGTTTTCAATCGGCCACTTGTATTGGATCTATAAATATGGGCTCAGAACTCCACCTTTTCTGTAGTAGGATGCTTTCTTTCCACCCCTGAGAATCTGTTTCTCATTGTTCACCCTTGTTTTTACTGCTCCTGTGAAAATCGGCACACAGCAGAAAATAAGTTCTATATGGTCTTTGGCAGATGAGAGTAGGTGATGCCATGGTGGAAAAATCCGGAATGAATGATTATTGGACATGGCAGGAAAACACAGGAGAATGGAGACAGAGATCACGGTAATGGCAGAGACAGCTTAATGGGCAGCAAAGGGATCGGAGGAAAGTCAGCACCGCTGAGGAGTACAGAGCAGAGACTCCGGGGTCAGACTGTGTGGGTTCAAGCCCCAGCTCTGATACTTGGTAGTTACGTGACCTTGCCCAGTTTATTCAACTCTGTACCTCAGTTTTCCCATCTGTAAAAGAGGGATAAGAATAGTACTTTACGTGACTTAAAATTATGAGTTTATGTGGCATGCTATGTGGATATATTTTAAATGAGTGGGAGTGTGCAGAGGGAAGTGTATACGGGAAGAGGTCTGATTTCACCCTGTCGGACTTGAAGAAAGATGACGGAACAGCTACGCAGACGCTTTTTCTGTTCGTTTTGTTCTGATCTTGCTCAGTGAATGCCCAGGTCATTCCAGGCCTACACTCCAGGGCTTTATTTCCTCCTTCCTCTTCGTCCTCAAAAACTCACCCCATCCTCTCCCCTCCTCAGGATCATCACCTCCCCTCCTCCTTTTCCTCACCCCGACGACTAACCCTCGAGTAGGAGATGGGGTGCTTGTTGTACCTGAGCTGGAGTCCACAGATCTGGGAGTTTTAACGCTAAGTGCTTTGGGGAACCCGAAAGAGAATAGCGAACACAGGAAAGTTGCAAAAAGTCTTGAAATCTTTTTGTCTTTTAAAATGTTTGTCTCTGTTTGAGGGAGAGTGAGCCCGAGCAGGGCAGGGGCGGGGAGGGAGAGGACAGAGGATCCAGGGCGGGCTCTGCGCTGACAGCAGAGAGCCCGACGCGGGGCTCGAACTCACAGACCACGAGACCATGACCTGAGCCACAGTTGGACGCCTGACCAACTGAACCACCCAGGTGCCCCCAAAAGTCTTGACATCTTAAACAGTTCTCGTGGACATCTCAAGTTCATGTTTTCTGACTCTTCCTTCGATGGAAGCTCCAATGCCCCTGTTGCTAGAATAAGTTGATTCTTGAGATTAGAGCGAACCTCTGAACTCCGTGAATCTCTAAACTGTCATCCCTGGGACGGAGCCCCTTCACGTGACTTTGTTCTGCACCCTCGTGGTCATTGCACAGCTGTACTAAAACCTGGAGGCCTTTCATGAATTTCTAACCGCTACTGAGAGACTGACGGGCAAGCAGAAACCTCAGTGGGAGACTCCCCCGTGTCCACCCAGCCGGGGTGAGACTAGATCATGGCCTCCGAGAGGAGAAATCTTAAATATATCCTTTAGGCACGGTGAGGTGTAAGGCACTTGAACAAGAAAGAAAAAGGGAGCGTTCTGTAAGCACTGGAAAAAATAACCGTTTCCACGAGATTCCTTATGACGGTCTTCCTGACTTGGCTGTGGAAAATGGCTTATAATAAAACAAACATGCAATTAACGAATGGCCATTCGTCAGCACGAATCCCCTAATGAGGGTGTTGGTAGATGCCTTTCCTCCCGGCAAATCAAGAGCTTTGTTTTGTCCATTTGGCAAGACCTTAAGGTAAAGCTTGGATGCTTCCTGCATGCAAAGATCAGGCGTGCTGACTTCTTCGGGATGTTGGAAAACTAGTCCTTTGACAGATGCAAAAACAGTGACATGACATTACTCACGGATCATGAAAAGGTTGAGCACTCAAACGTTACGTATACAAGAGGGTCGGTTGATGATGGGATTGTTAACGGTCGGCCAGTTTTAGCTGGTGTGCATAGATTTGTATGTGTGCGGACATATTGTTCTTTCCCATATCAGATAATGTCCACAGTTTTAACTACAGAGAAGAAGTCCGTATGTTACATCCATTTTATGCATTTGTATTTCAAATTGCGCTCTTAAAAAATATATGAAAAGGACATTAACGTAGCCCATAGTTGGCCTGTTGTTATTTCCACAGTGAAGTGCCCTTATCATTTGCCATAATTAGCTATCCTGTGGTTTCCCGGGTCTCAGGTTAGTGTCTGTGCATAGCACATCTTCAGAGACATGCCCAGAAATCTTCCTTTGTAAGTTGTATAACAGGAAGGAAACTACATTGGAAAATTAGGATGTCAACGTTTTCCTCAATTTTGGCATCAACAATTGCATGGATTTTTTTTGAAGTGTGTTTATTTTGAGAGAGAGAGAGAGCAGGGGAGGGGCAGAGAGAGAGAGGGAGCGTGAGAATCCCCAGCCGGCTCCGCGCTGTCAGCTCGGAGCCCGACATGGGGGCTGGAACTCATGAACCGTGAGATCGTGACCTGAGCCGAAACCAAGAGTCGGACGTTTAACCCACCGAGCCCCCCGGGCGCCGCCACGATTGCCTGAATCTTTCGAAGATCTCCACATCTCACGCCGCTCATACAGCCTTCCTATTCCAGGCGGAAGGGCAGTGTCCTGACAAGGCCTGCAGCACCACGACCCCGACCTGCGCTCTGGGTGGGGGTGAAAACACTGGGACATCACCATGCCATGACATAGGGAGACAACAGTAATGGATAGACCATAAAATAAGGGTCCCCCTGGAGGTGAACTTTACCGGCTTTGCAGCCTGTCCTCAGAGGCCGTGCCCAGGGCCTGCCAGGCAGTCAGCCTGGCACACCGAGCTTCTTCCGTGGAGTCAGCAGTGCTGGCCACGGCTGCTCTGGGAACAAAGACAAGCGATAGCCCCCCTGAAGTAGAACAGACCAGCAGCTCCCCAAAATAGTCCACTGCAACCGTCTTTTCCAAATTCCTTGAAAATGAGGACTGTATTTATAGAGAAATAGAACTGGCAGGGATAAACTATGAAGATGCCACCGAATTATGCTTTTATTTCCTCTTGACAGAAAATCACAAGCTGCGGGGGGTTGGCCCTGAAAATCTACAACGTGCCAAAATTCCCTTTGTGCTTCTAAGCTTTTCTTTGTACCTAGGGCCTTGAGCAACGTGATATTTTTAAAAATTAAGAAAAAAGATTTACAGAGTGTTACTGAATACCTACGCATACTGAAACTGTACCCGCTCTGGGGATATGACGGTGAGCAAAACCAGACCTTGTCCGTGACCTTGTGGCACGCACGGTGTAGTGGGGGGAGGCAGGCGATCAAAACAGAAGGATACAGGTAGGATCGCAGTTGTGGTTAAGGGCAGTGAAGGAGAGGTACTCATTTGGGAGAAGGAGAGGGAAATTTGGCTCAGTCTGAGGGCTCAAGGAAACGGTCCTGAGGAAGAGAAATTTGAGCTGAAATCCGGGAGAGGAGCAAGAATCTAGAAAATGAGCCCGCCAGGGGCACCTGGGTGCCTCAGTTGGTTTAGCATCTGATTTCGGCTCAGGTCATGATCTCGTGGTTCACGAGTTTGAGCCCCCCCGTCGTGCTCTTGTGCTGAGAGCTCAGAGCCTGGAGTCTGCTTCGGATTCTGTGTCTGCCCCTCTCTGCCCCTTCCCCTCTCACACTCTGACTCCCTCTCTCTCAAAAATAAACAAACATTAAAAAAAAAAGTTTTAAAAAAGGAAATTGAGCACTCCAGGCAGCAAAACAGCCTGTGCAAAGGCCCTGTGGTAGAAGAAATAGAGATGAACTGGCTGGGAAAGCAAGAAAGACCAGTGGCTAGGGAATTAGAGAGCCAGGAGTGTGATATCCGCGGAGGCTGGAGAGGTCACCAAAGGGTGGACTGTCACTGGGCCTTCATCCTGCACAGCAAATGAGACAAGGGTATGAGTGGCCCCAGGAAGACCACTTAGGCCACGTGCAGATGACAGTAACCTGGACTAATGTTTGCTAGTAGAAGTAGATGAATTTGGGTGTTATAAGGGACAAGTGACAGGACTTAATGACAAGTTGGATTTAGGAGGGAGACAGAGAGAAAGGTCATGTTTGATACTCTAGTGGTGGGTTAGGGGGTACGGTCGTAGCCTTTCCTGAGACGAGTATTTTGGGAGAGTGGCAGGTTTGAAGGAGTGGGGGAGGGTGTGTGCGTCATTGGCGGGGGGGGGGAGATGGAATTCTGATTGCAGGTTAGATTTGAGTCGGTTTTGTGATGTCTAAAGTCGGGAGTTGATTATATGGAATGCAACGAAGACGTCTGCACTGGGTCCATAAATCTTGGGTCTTTGCACATCCGTGTTAATTAGAGTGATGCCCATGTAGGAAATGGTCTAAGGAACTAGTATAGAATAGAAAGAATGGAAAGAAAACACGGCCAAAGACAGTCTTAAAGGCAAAGGAAGAGTATCATTACTAGTGACCGAAAGAGGAGTATGAACTTACAAAGGAGAATCGAAAGGCAGTGACTTTGACGTATTTCACTTCGCATCATACCCTCTCGCTCCATCCGTGTTGCTGCACATGGCAGATCTTTCTTTTTTTTTTATGTTATTTTATCATAAACATTTTTTAATGTTTATTTTATGTTATTTTTTGAGAGAGAGGGAGAGAGAGAACAGGGAGAAGCAGAGAGAGGGAGACAGAATCCGAAGCAGGCTCCAGGCTCTGAGCCGTCAGCACAGGACCTAACGCAGGGCTTGAACTCACAAATCGCGAGATCATGACCTGAGCCGAAGTCGGACGCTCAACTGACGGAGCCGCCCAGGCGCCCCAGATCTCCTTCTTTTTATGGCTGAGTAATGGTCCATTGTATACATATACCCCGTCTTCTTTATCCATCCATCTATCCACGGACAGTTTGGCTGCTTCCATGTCTTGGCCGTTGTACACAACGCTGCGATAAACTTGTGGATGCACGTATCTTTTCAAATTAGTGGTTTCGTTTTCCTTGGGTAGATGTTCAGTAGTGGATTACTGGATCATAGGGCATTTCTATTTTTTTTTTTATTAGATTTTATGTTTAATCTCTAGACCCAATGTGGGGCTTGAACTCACAACCGTGAGATCAAGAGTCGCATGCTCTACTGACCGAGCCAGGCAGGTGGCCCAGTATTTCTACTTTTAATTTTTTGCGGAACCTCCATACCGTTTTCCACAGTGGCTGTACCAGTGTACGTCCCCCGCAACAGAGCACAAGGGGGTTTTTTTTGCTTCGGTTGTTTGCTTAGTCACTTTGGCAGGTGTAAGGTGATAATCTCGTAGTTTTAATTGGCATTTCCCTGGGGTGATGGGTGATGTTGAGTATCTTTTCTTGTGTCTGTTGGCCATCTCCATGGGTTTTTTGGGGAAAATGTCTCTTCGGGTCCTCTGCCCCTTTTTTAATTGGCGGTTGTCAAAGGGTGAGGTGGGGGTGGGGGTGGGTGAAATAGATAAAGGGGATCAGGTGCTTATCTTGATGGGCGCCCCGAAATGTAACATGACGTTGTACACCTGAACGTAACCTAGCACCGTATGGTTGCACTTCAATTTAAATTTTTTTTTCCCAACATTTATTTATTTTTGGGACAGAGAGAGACAGAGCATGAACGGGGGAGGGGCAGAGAGAGAGGGAGACACAGAATCGGAAACAGGCTCCAGGCTCTGAGCCATCAGCCCAGAGCCCGACGCGGGGCTCGAACTCACGGACCGCGAGATCGTGACCTGGCTGAAGTCGGACGCTTAACCGACTGCGCCACCCAGGCGCCCCATGCACTTCGATTTAAAAAAAAAGAGAGAAGGCGGTGGCTAGAGAGGTAGGAGGAAAAACAGAAGAATGTGGTGTGACAGGAGCCAGGAGTGGAAAATGTTTCAAGGAGGGTGTGATGAGCCACGTTCAGTGCCGTGAGGGGGCTGGGGCGGTACGGAAGAACATTGTCTGGTGTGGGTGATTCTGATCAGCTGGAGCTCATCCTTGATAACTTAGCAAAAGCTGTCTGGGTGGATTATTTGGGGGAGAGATGTCAGATTACTGTGGAGTGAGAAATTCATAGAAAACGGGGGAAGATGGGAGTGAGCTTTCGGAGGAGTCTGGCTGTGAAGTAGGAAGAAGACATAGTACAGGAGAGATGCTGGAAGAGACGTACGCGTGTCTACGGGGGCTTGTGCGTGTGCTTGGGTTGCGAGGGGCTGTGTGTGCCTTCTGATTGGTTGTCATCGCACAGGGAAAGTGACATAAGGGTGAGAAGCGGGCGTGAGGGATCCGGTAGAGAGGACGAGGAGGAAGATAGACGAGACGAGGCGGGTGGGTGGGGTGCTGAGAAGCTAGGGGCAGAGGGGGGATACAAGGCACAGATTGCAGGGCTCGAATCAGCAAAGGCATGGAAACTGCCGCGTGAAATAACCAGGCCACCAGAGGGTCTGGCGGCACAGGGCGGGAGTCCGGCTTGACCCCGTCTGGGGGCTGCTCTTTTCCAGATAATAAGTCTGCTCATTTCTTCATGGGGAGGGGAGGACAGGGACGTGCAGAGTCAGGCCAATTTCAGATTAGGACTCTACGTGGCACCACTGACTGCTTCAGTGGCTTTGGCTGTCCAAGTACAGCCCTGGATGAGGTAGACAGTTGGGTCCATCAAGTGCTGGCATTTTGCCAGGTGGATGGAGAAGGGGGGCGGGGAGCAGAGGCGATTCGGGCGTCTGTATTCGTTTCCCAGGGCTGCAGTAACAAATCACTACACGCTTGTGGCTTAGAACTACAGCAACACGTTGTCTCACAGTTCTGAAGGTCCAGAGTCCAAAATCAAGGTGTCAGCAAGGCTGGTTCCTCCTGGAAGCTGGGGGCGGGGCGGTGGGAGTGGTGGTGTAAATGTTCCATGCCTTTCCAGCTGTCCCTTGGCTTGTAGCTCCAGCACTCCAGTCCCTGCCTCTGTCTGCCCATGGCCTTTCCCCCGTGTCTCTCTGTGTCACCGGGGCCCCCTCTCCTTTCTCTTAGAAAAACATCAGACATTGGATCCTCTCTCCAGGATCATCTTGAATCATCCAGGGATCTCTAACTCCATAATACCTGCAAAGACCTTATTTCTAAAGGAGGTCACACACGTGGGCACGGTGTTAGGGCTTAAACACGTCTTTTGTGTGGAGACAGTTTAACCCGCTACAGTATTGACTCTGGATTGGATGAAAAAGCAAAGGCCCAGTGAATTGAACCCAGTGAGAAAAGTGCCTAGACTTTAGGTTCCAAGGGAGTCGAATTTGAAAACAATCCGTGGGACCGGTTGCCAGAAGCAAGCTAGAACGGCAGGAGTCTCTGGGTACACAGCTGTGTCTTGAATTGGGGATGTTCAAAGTAGACCTAAAACACAGACTAAAACCACGGAACTGGTGGCTGAGGTGGAGGAATAAGTCAGGAAATTGTTTAAAATGTGGTAAACGATCCGATCCACTAACAGACACACATATCTTAATTGCCAAATTTTGTGCTGATTTAACTTGCCGTCTTTAATGGTGGAACAAAGGAAGGGCGCCTGGGTGGCTTAGTCGGTCAACTGACCAACGCTCGATTTTGGCTCAGGTCATGATCTCATGGTTTGTGAGTTCGAGCCCTGTGTTGGGCTCCATGCTGGGCAAGGAGTCTGCTTGAGATTCTCTCTCGCCCTCACCCCCTCCCCTGTTTGTGTATGTACACCCTTTCTCTCTCTCTCTCTCTCTCTCTCTCTCTCTCTCTCTCTCTCTCTCTCTGTCTGTCTCAAATAATAAATCAACTTAAAAAAAATAAATGGGGGGCGCCTGGGTGGCTTAGTCGGTTGGGCGGCCGACTTCGGCTCAGGTCATGATCTCATGGTTCATGAGTTCGAGCCCCACGTCGGGCTCTGTGCTGAAAGCTCGGAGCCTGGAGCCTGCTTCAGAATCTGTGACTCCCCCTCTCTCTGTCCCCAGCTCATGCTCTGTCTCTGTCTCTCAAAAAAAATAAATAAACAAAATTAAAAAAAGAAAAAAACATTTAAAAATAAATAAATAAATGGAACTTTTCTCTTTGGTTTTAGCATTCAACTAATTACTGACCTAACATTTTCTTAGAAAGAGTCTCTATTTTCTTTTTCCAAAGTGAGGTGTTTCAGTCCATCACACCTTTAAAGGACCACAATCCGATTCATAGAGAATCAGAGGTTGCTTTTTAACCATTCACTGCAACTTTGGGCACGTCTACCTCCTTAGTGTTGGGCTAAGGCCACAACTTGGCAATGAGGGGTAATTGATGACCTGGTCCCCTGTCACATGACCGGGGACCCGTGAATCCTGGCAGCAGTCTGTTGGTGTGAGCCCCCCTAACTGCTAGCAGTAGTGAAGGGCCAGGCCTGAATACACTGGAAACTCCCCTCAGGTTCGTGACGGGGTCCAGGAATAGCCCACACGCTTTTGCCCAGCGTTTTCCGTACAACACGATACTGGGGTCATGGTGTCCTTGGGCGGGACACTTGCAGGCAGTCTCGTGAGCACGGAGCTCCTCTCCCTGAGCCCATCTGCCCTTCTGCGGTAGGTTCTCCTCACTCCAAAGCTCCCAGCCCAACAAGAGCCAGCCCTGAAGCCTGGCTTGTTAGCTCACTACTTCATCTGGTTGCTGGCTGCCCTTTCCCTCAGGGCCGGACTCTGCTTCCTTTATTTCTTGCACCAATTCACCAGAGTCATTGATGACATTAGGAATCACTAGTCTCCAGGAATCCCTTCCTGGCAAGCCCGTATCTCTGGAAGTGTTGCTCTTTGAATAACACTCCTTGGGTAATGAAGATCATCTAAATTGGAATTGGATTCCGCCTTTGGACTTGGTGTGACGGGCTTCTGAGCTCTTCAGAAGGAGCCTGTCGCTGAGATCCGGGGTGGTTGGTTGGCAGGTGAACCCCATGCTGCCAGTTCCTGTCCACTAGGGATTCCTAGCTTGTCCTGTGATAAGGGCAGTGCATATGCTTCTTGGAGGAGAGAGAGAAACCCTACGGTTTTCACAGAGGCTTACGTCAACATCCTTTTGTAGCATAGGATTAAAGAGCACTGTTAGCAAATGGAATCACTGTCTCTATATCCAGCATAAGACCAGCTCTGCCCACTGTAAGGGCCCTGGGGACCATCGCTGGCACAGCTCTGGAGCGGGAAGTTCGTATTCGTCCCACTCAGGCAGAGGGGTGAAATCGGTATATTGCAAACATTGATGCTGTTGAAAGGACACATGTGCCCTTGCGAGAGAGATGGCATAGGCCTTCGTACCCTAACGTCAGGGGTCCCGTGGAGTCCCCGTTTCAAACTAACAAGGTAATGTTATCTACTTGGTCAGAGCTTAGGTTTTTAAACGTCTGTGAGCCGTGGAGGGTTCAGTAAGGATAGCAGCTTGGCAGGTTGCATTGATTTATGTGCCAGGCACTGCCATTATCCCCCCAAAATACCACAAGTAGATATCTGACCCCTGCCTCCCAAAGGTTGTGACCTTGAGGGAAAAATAGATAATAAAACCAGCAATTACAGTCAAGTGTCTGTGATATTAGAGGAGACACACGGGGACTCCAGGAACTCACATTCGACAGGGGTGCCTGGGTGGCTCAGTCAGTTAAGTGTCCGACTTCAACTCATGTCGTGATCTTGTGGTTCATGAGTTCGAGCCCGGCGTCGGGCTCTGTGCTGACAGCTCAGATTCTGGAGCCTGCTTCGGATTCTGTGTCTCC
The DNA here is from genome assembly GCF_016509475.1 of Prionailurus bengalensis. Classification (NCBI taxonomy): domain Eukaryota; kingdom Metazoa; phylum Chordata; class Mammalia; order Carnivora; family Felidae; genus Prionailurus; species Prionailurus bengalensis. The sequence continues at coordinate 15,850,475 of NC_057349.1, read as the reverse complement.
CTCTCTCTCTGCCTCTCTCAAAAATAAACATTAAAAAAAAAACCCTCAAATTAGACAAACCCAGCTGAGTTACAAGTTACCAGGACAGGTGCCCCAGAGAAATGGTTGTTTAACCAAGGCCTGAGGCGATGAATGTGAGGAAGTCTTCTCTCCTGGTGGAAAGAAAAGTGGGGGAGCGTCTGGAGAAGAGAGGAGGAGAGATTGCCAATCCACAGCTTAAAAGAGAGGCTTGGCTTTGAGAAGGATTGCTGAGGGGGAGAAGCAGAGAGTAGTGAAACATGAGGAGAAAGAAGGATCTGCAAGGATCTGCTCGTGAAGGGCCTCACGGGGTCTCTTACGGAGTCTGGACTTGACCTCAGTGCCTCATCCTGCTGAAGCCGTTGGAGGACTTGCCTTTTAGCAAGATCATTCTTCGAGCCTGGGCACAGTTTGGAGTGCGACCAAACGTTGTCGTCAGCTTCATAATATAACTGCTTGTGTGTATTTGTGGAATGAGAGGAGACTGTGATACGCTTAAGGAGACCCCTCCTTGCTCTCACGGAATCAAGTGGGATTTTGAGCATTCCTGTTGATGTGGGTCACAAGGATGCTGTTGGTGGGAGGAAGCAGGTGGTTGGTTGTAAGGCTGGGGAAAGATGAAGACAGTCCCAGACTAGGATGGGGGCATTAGGCACCGAAGACTGTGGACCGGTGCAAGAGATCTTTGGGAGACAGAATGAGCACAGGTCGGATGGGGAGGGTGAGGGAAGAGGAAAGCACCAGTCTGGCTTCTCACCGAGTAGTAAGATGGGTAGAGGCGCCACTCACTCCATCGGGGACACCGAAGATGAGTGGGTTGGTGGGGGAATTGATTGACTTCGGGGTAGGGTGGCTTTCATGTGCTTCCAAGATGCCCAAGATAGAAGGCTACTGGATGTAGAGAACTGAGATCAGGAGAGATCTGGAAGTCATGCGTGCCTGCTTATTTGTTTGAAGCCCTGGGGTGGGAACTCCAAGGTGAAGATACAAAGTGAGAAGCACAGAAGGGCTGCAGAAGAGCACCCGGAAGACCACCGCCCTGTAAGTTATGTGCAGAGGCAGTGGAAGCTTCCGGAGGACAGGCGAGGCCCGCTGGAGAGCTAGGAAAAAAACCGGGAGGAGCTGGTAGTTATCACCTGTGCAGAACAGGAAAGTGTTCAGGAAAGGAGAAGGGTCAACTCTGGCAGGTCCTGACGGGATGGCAAGGGCGGAGGAGCATCCTGTGTGTTGAGTGACACCTGGTGACAACCGGTCATTGGTGTTCTGGGGAGAACGGTTTTGGGGAACCCACCTGGCTGGGATTTAGATAGCCTGTGGTTGAGCCGTGAACGAGAGAAGAGGAAGTAGACTTCTTTGTTTTTTAAAGTTTGTTTTTTGAGAGAGTGTGAGTGGGGGAGGGGCAGAGAGGGAGAGGGAGAGGGAGAGAGAGAGAATCCCAAGCAGGCTCCACGCTGTCAGTGCAGAACCCAACGCGCCCGGGCTCGAACTCATGGACTGTGAGATCGTGACCTGAGCTGAAAACGAGAGTCGGATGCTTAACCGACTGAGCCACCCAGGCGCCCCAGAGGAAGTAGGCTTCTTTTAAGGGGTTTGGCCAGGAGGGAGAAGGAGAAATAGGTAGTCGTCCCCCAAATGGGAAATGAGCTGGAAGGAGCTGTTTTCTTATGATTGGTTGGACTCTACCACGATGCCAGGTTTGCCTTAACATGGCTGTGGCATTCCAAGAGAAATAGAAACATCAGCACAGTGACTGTTAAGCCAAATAAATATATTTCCACACATTTTTCAGTAATGACATTACTTGTGACTAGGAAAAACAAACATGCAAATAATCGGAGCGCTATTTAGCATCTGATTTTAATAAGAAATCATCAAAGCAAGCTGTCTAGCCTTCAGCATCTGGCTAGATCCCACATTCTCTTTGGGTGACTGGAGACTTCAGTTTCTTTCTTTCTCTTTTTTTTTTTTTTAATTTTTTAAAAATGTTTATTCATTTTTGAGAGACAGAACGCAAGTGAGGGCGGGGGGGACAGAGAGAGAGGGAGACACAGAATCCGAGGCAGGCTCCAGGCTCCGAGCCATCAGCACAGAACCCAACGTGGGGCTCGAACTCACGAACTGCAAGATCATGACCTGAGCTGAAGTCAGACGCTTAACCGATTAAGCTGCCCAGCTGCCCCTGGAGGCTTCAGTTTAAGAAAGGAGCTGAGCATGGACAGGCAAAGAATATTCTTACCTGCAGATCCATCATGACCCTCAGAGGGAACACCTCGGAGTTGGAAGGCAAAATAGACTTAATGGCCCAGTTAAAAAAAAGAAAAAAGTCTCTAATAAATATAGGCTAAAGACTCTGGACATCAATACCTTCCTAGGGCTGAGATGGTAAAGATGTCATTGTTTCCTCTTCAAGTGAGCTATATCCATCACTCTTAGGTGGCAAGACTATAAAATCCTTAATGACAGAGACCCTGCCTTTTCCTCATCTCCCGGGATTGAGCAAACACCTGACATAGTGGGTGCCTAATAAGTACATATTGAACTAAAAAGTCAGGGAGGTAGCTGCAAACTATATGAGTCCCCCTGTTTACGAGAGCTGAAAGAAGAGAGGCAAATTTTACTGAGGCTTGGAGGGGCTGAATAATTTCTAGCTAGCAATGGCACAGCCAGAATTTGAACTCAGCCTGTAGTCTTATCACCTATGTTGCATTTCGGATCCATGAGAATGGGCACTCGTGATTCATGAGTGCTTTGGAACATGGAGTTCATCTACACTTAACAGGGATGTCCAAGAACAGTTTCCTTCCCTGACACCATCTCTGTAAAGCCAAAATGTGAAGGAAGAAGGAGTTCATCAATGAAAACTGACGATGGAAGTCACAGCGTGAGTCTTTCTTGAATGCCCTTAACGGTCGCCGTTAATATCTTACACATCTTTGTGCCTCACAGCATCTGGTTCAATGCCATGCCCACGGCACATGCTTTCTATTTGTTGAGTGGCTAAGAGAGAGTACGTTGATACAGGCTCCAGACAAATACCATTCAGAGCCATCACGTTCAGGTTTTCAGCGGAACTTGACGTCTGTATGCTCTGCGGCATCTGGGAACAGAGTATGTGTAGATGAGGCAAGCGAATGTTGGTCACACAGGCTTCTGGAGCGGTTGCTAGATTTACAGCTGGACCTTTGCGGAACTGATTGCGAAAGGGCGCCAGCCATCCGGTGTTTATCAGAAGAGGTGTGCTTCAGTGCCTGGTTAGGGCGCAGACCTAGCCGCCCAACCCCCAGGTTACTTCAGGCAAGTTATTTGTACTCTGTGGGCTCATTTCCCTCATCGAAAATAGGAATAACACTGGCACCTCATAAAGTTGCGAGGGTTGGAAAAGAAATTAATGTTGGAAAGCTTTTAGAATAGTACCTCGCACATAATACATTCTAAGTAAGTTTTATCTGTCGTAACTTCTTTTTTTCTGAAAATGCATTAAAAACCAACCATCGAGGGGCACCTGGGTGGCTCTTGGAGAGAGTTGGGCATCTGCCTCTTGGTTTTGGCTCAGGTCACGATCTTACGGTTGCGGGATCGATGCCCCGTGTTGGACTTCATGTTGACAGTGTGGAGCCTGCGTGAGATTCTCTCTGTGCGCGCCTCTCTCTCTCTCTCTCTCTCTCTCTCTCTCTCTCTCCCCCCCCCCCCAAATAAAAGCAAACAAAACCCAACAAGCATCAAAGAATAAGGAAAGACTTATTTTATAGTTTGTCTTTGGAAATGGTGTAGGTACAAAGTGACAATTCTGGTGAGCTTGTCTTAGATTTAGGTAGTTTTGTGTAGATCCTGGGTGTAGGAGCCTGCTTTTGGACACATCGTACAATTCCACAAAGCTGGATCTTGTCCCGTGTTTTCCTAAGGTACCAGTGAGTTAGCTCACTAAAGTATTTCCTCCTCTCTATGAATTTACAATTAAGCGAACAAACACAATGGCTTCTGAGGAAACACTTCATCCTGTTTGTCCTTTGCTACACCATAGGCAAAAATATGTGTGATTTATAAAAAGGCGTTCGGGCGGGGGGTGGTTGGTGGAAATAACGTGGGTGTAGTCTCCTTTTGAAAATCAGGGATCTGTGGCAAGTCAGAATGCTCAACGGTAAAGAAAGGTAAACAGGATGACCATATACTGTATTTTCCAAACGTGGACGTTTTTGATAGTACAATGGGATGCCATTTCTGCTTAGAAGAGGACAGACAGTAAGCATGAAACAGGCCTGTGTTGGGCAAAGAGGGGGCCTTGGTCACTCTGTCCAAGACCGCCTGGACATAAGCCATAGAGTCTGAGGCCAGTTCTGTTCTACAAACAGAAAAGAATTGCCAGTTAACTCACAAGACAAAGTGGAAGGGACCATTTGGAACCGAGACTCCTAAGACCACGAGAAGGCGCTCTGTGGCCTGCCATTTTGGTTAAATGAATGAATGCTGGTTGAGTCCCATAGCGTCTCTGCAGAAAGGAGCATCTCTGTTCCCGGCCCTCAGACCGTCTCTCTGCTTCCCCTCCCGCACTCCTGCTGATGTCTTGATCAGAAATTCAGTCCCCCTGCCAGTTTCTTCCACCAACAATTCGCGCTGTCTCCTTCGGTGTATCTCTTGCTCTCCAAGGTTCTGGACTGTTCCTGTCACCTGCTTGCATGCCAGCAGGCCCCGTGCGTCTCCCCAGTTGCAGACCCCGTTCTCACTGGCCTTGGTCACCTCTCCTCATGTGCAATGCTGTCGTCTGTCTTTTCTCCTCTTCCCTAGCTCTAGTCCCCCTTTCATTCTTTCCCTTCTCTCTTCTTGGAGCCCTCATTTATCCTGCCTGATGATCTGATGTCTCCTAAGTTCATTAAATTCTCAGACCTTTGCTGGCTCCATCCATAGGGTGGCATTGGACTCCAGTCGCCATGGGGCCAAGAGCAGAATGCCATTGAACTCAGAAATTCAGTTCTGTGAAGATCTCCACCCCGGGGCCAGCACTCTGCAGACCTTCCCACTGTCTCCCAAATAAGTATGTAGGCAGCAAACGCCTCCTTTCTGCCCTAACGGGCTTCCCCTCCCGAAGCACCCTGACGCTGTGAGATGAATCCTCATTCATTTTGGGGCTATCTTGGAATCAAGTCCCAATTTTACTTCCGTATCCGGTCTGATTGGACACCTGCACCTTTCTTCCTCCATTACCGCTTTAATATAGACGTCCACGTGGGCCCCCCGTGGTTCCCCAGAAAAATCTGGCCTTTTCCCTTTGCCTTTGGTGCACTCTAAACATCCTGATGGTAATAGCTGATGGTCATGAATGGGTCATCAGTGGGTGCTGGATGACAAATAGCAGAGCAGCCACAGTGCAGCTCTTAGGGTTCCTCTAGTCCTACAAGTCTGTTACGGCTAACATCTGTTTTATAGATGAGGATAATGAGGCTGAGGAAGGGTCAGTCACTTGCCCCGGATTACCCAGCTGGTTAATGGTAAAGCCCTAGAGGACTTGGACGCAAGCCTGTCTCACTTCAAAGTCTCCTGGGCTTTGCTTGGAAATATCACCATTCCGATTGATGTTCAGGCATCAAGAGTGAAAAGGTTAAGATGTACATACATCCAGGTGAGATCGGTGTGGAACACGCTTGAATTCAGAAAGCTGATCTCCTCAGGAAGACAGTGTTGGAGAGAAGACTCGATGATCTCAGTGACTAATGCCGGCGTCCCCCAAACAAAGAAAAATACCTACATGATGTTTGTTAACTTGTCTCTTAAAAAACCGAGTTCTTGGGGCACCTGGGTGGCTTAGTTGGTTGAGCGTCTGATTCTTGATTTCAGCTCCGGTCATCATCCCAGGGCCTTGGGATGGAACCCCATGTCGGGCTCCGCACTGAGCATGGAGCCTGCTTCAGATCCTCCCTCTGCCCCTCCCCCTAGTCGTCAAGCGCGCTCTCTCTCGAGCGCTCTCTCTCTCTCTAAATGAGTTATTCCTGCGTGTCAGTTGATTGTTGTTGTTGTTGTTGATTTCCTTGTTGAATTGTAGAAGTTTTAGGGAAGATGTCAGGCAGTTAGAATTTGGGGTCTGTTCGACTAGAAATATCAAGGGACCCTAGGAGAAAAACAGACCATGAGCCCACATAGGAATCAAATGATTTGTGAAGGTCCGTTTTAAAGGTCTTCCTTCTTCCTTTTTTTGTTCCCCAGGGAAGGGTTGGGTCGGGGGCATTGTGTGAATATAAAAATGAGTGAGGTATTGATGAAGTCACATGCATGAAAGCAAGTGTTGGGTACCAGGCACCTGCTCCGAGGGGCAGTCTGACCTGGGGAAGGAGGGTATGGGTGCTGACCCCAAGCATCTGGGGGGACCTTCCCATCCAATCACAGTGAGTTGTAATTAAGCAATGTTGTGAGGGGTCTTCGTGAGGAAAGTCAGGGAGCAGTGCTAATGACGTTGAGACAGATAGAAGTTTGGCCTGGAAGATTATTGTAATGTTTTTATATTTTTGTCCTCAAACAAGTGTGGGTTACTGAAGAGAATAAATGTCTCCCATATGGCATTGCGACATCTCCGTGTCCTCCGAAAGGCTGCTCTGTGCCGTGTGGCTAGGCTGTACATTTCCTAGCTTCTTGGGAGCTGTCAGGTGGTCTGAGATTGTAGGAAGCTGCTTGCTGCCTCTGCAAATTGTCAGGGAAGGCCGTGGAAAGGGCTTTTCACCGCTTCTCAACACACGGGAAGGGGTCGTTTAATGCCGTAGTTTGAGAACCGTACCTCCAGACATTTCTGTGACAATTGGATGAGGCAGGCTATGAACTGTAATTCCACAACCTCGTGTTACAGTACCAGATCCCTATGTTAGAAAAGAAAAGAAAGGTTATGCGATTTATCCATCAGCACACAAAACTCTGTTTCATGCCTGGACAACTGGAAAGATTCATCCCCAGGAGATGGGCCACTACAATGAGGATAATGTCACCTGCCTCGTGAACAACTGAAACATCATGTGATAGATCTGGGTCAGGTGGATGTTCACAGAGATGCTCACAACAGTGTGCCTTCACTCACGGCCATGGTCCGGTCGGTTTCTGGCGCTTCTGGAAAGGCTGGCGGGCTCTTGTGTGTTGAATTCTCGTCATGTCTTTAACAAAATGCCTCCAAGCAAGTCATTTAACACGGTCATCGCAGACTGCATCCCGGTGTGAGGTAATTATGGTCATAATTCTGTATTTCGATCCTAAATAGCAAATTTCAGAGAGGGTATTTAAAGGAAAATAGTAGATTGCGTTCAAGTTTCAAAAAAGAAGATTTACCTGACACCCTTACAAATTACGATCACTTATACACATTTGCTTACGTTCTTTCTTAATGGTTTCACAGAGTTGAAATGAACACACTCGTATCATTTTTTTCTTGCACTTAAAAAATTTTTTAATTAATATTTACTTATGGGGGGGGTGTGGGGAGGAGCAGAGAGAGAGGAGACTGAGGATCCCTAGTAGGCTCCACGCTGTCAGTGCAGAGCCTGATGCAGGGGTTGATCCCACGAACCTGTGAGATCATGACCTAAACCAAGATCAAGAGTTGGATGCTTAACTGACTGAGCCACCCAGGCGCCCCTTAATTTTTTAACGGAGGTATGGTTCTTGCTCAGAATCAGTCATCCACCGTACCGCGTTCCCTTGAGTGTGTGCTGTTACAAATAACCCTGCCACTGGCCCCTGGGTAAGTAGTGAATCCTTCTTGTATACTTTTTTTCTATAGGGTGGAGACTTGGTTCAGCGGCACATTGGGTGTGCGTATTTTTTTGGCCCTAGCTTTCTGGAAAGGTTGGGATGTGACACGGAGAGTAATGACTTCACGCTCAGCAGGGTTGGGATAGAGAGGTGCGTAGTGGTGTTAAGTTAGAAGTGCGGTCAGTGTGAAATCCAGCGGGGGAGAGGGGGGCTCTCTCCTAGCATATGCCAACATTGGACGGTCTCTCCAGAGTGGTCACAGCTTTGCTGACCGTTGGCCTCTCTTTGGACCGGCTTCTTCTTTTGCAGTTCGCTTTAAAATTTTTGTTTTTAACGTTTTATTTATTTTTGAGACAGGAAGAGACAGAGCATGAACAGGGGAGGGTCAGAGAGAGGGAGACACAGAGTCTGCAACAGGCTCCAGGCTCCGAGCTGTCAGCACAGAGCCCGACGTGGGGCTCGAACTCACAGGCCACGAGATCATGACCTGAGCCGAAGTCGGCCGCTTAACCGACTGAGCCACCCAGGCGCCCCTGCAGTTCGCTTTAAACTCCTGGTGTGAACGTTGCAACCCACACACAGTCTAACATTTTCCTCGTCAGAATACCTCAGTTGTAGGGAAAACTTTAGTTAAGAGCCAGCTAGAAGATAATCTCGGTATCGTTACCGATGTAAACCAGCAGAAGCCACAGAAGACACTGTTTACAAATGGTCCCTGATAAGTAGGATTGACAAGAACAAAATAAAATACTTGAGGAAACAGTTGAATGTTTCATGCTAGTTCTTTTTTTAAAAAATGTTTATTTTTAAGTTTATTTATTTATTTTGAGAGAGAGCGAGTGAGCACAGGTGGGGTAGGGGCAGAGAGAGAAGGAGAGAGAATTCTAAACAGGACCCACACTGTAAGTGCAGAGCCCAGTGTGGGGCTTGAACCCACAAGCTGCGAGATCAGGACCTGAGCCGAGATTGAGAGTCAGACGCTTAACTGGCTGAGCCACCCAGGCACACCAAAATGTTTATTTGTGTGTGTGTGTGTGTGTGTGTGTGTGTGTGTGTGTGTGTGTGTGAGAGAGAGAGAGAGAGAGAGAGAGAGAGAGAGAGAGAGAGAGAACACAAGCAGAAGAGGGCAGGCTCCAGGCTCTGAGCTGTCAGCACAGAGCCCGATGCGGGGCTCAAACCCATAAACTGTGAGATCATGACCTGAGCCAAAGTCGGACACTTACCTGACTCAGCCACCCAGGTGCCCTTCATGTTAGTTCTTTAGTTATGGTGACTTCTATGAAAGTTGGTATTTCTTCAGTAATTCAGTGAATCTGTATTGAAGAAGACACAAGGCTGGGAACCACAAACAACCGGATGTTACCTAGACCATCAATTTTGAAGCCAGGGTAGCAACCATATAAAAGAAGGCTTAGAAGGGGCTGGGTCACAGTCCCTCTTTGTCATATTAGGGGTGTCAGACTTTATCATATACAGTGGGTCACCAAGAAAAGTTTTAAGCAGGAAAATAGAGGTTCTGTTTTCAGTTCAAATCAAATTGGACAAAGGAGACATGAACTAGCAAACTGAAGAAACATACAAGTGTCCCTAAGTATAAGACAGATCTCATTTTCACCCATAACTTAACATAAATCGAAACCAGTGAGATCTTGTTTTTCGCTTACGACTTGTTTGGCAAAAACCAAAGAAATTGGTAACTACTCTGTGGCAGCCAGTAGAGTAGAGAACAGCCACTCTCATCGGGTGCTGGTGGAAGGGTGAATCAGGGCAGGCTGGTATGGAGGACCATTTTGGCAAGAACGACCGTACTTTTCTTTAAAAGGTTTTATTTTTAAGTTACCTCTGCACCCAACATGGGTCTTAAACTCACAGCCCCAAGCCCGAGAGTCGCAGGCTCTACTGACAGACCCAGCCAGGCATCCCAAGAATAACCGGAATTTTAGATGCACTTACCCTTGACCTAGCAATTCATCAGCCTAGCAAAGGATAGTAGGGCAAGCAAAGATTATAGACACAGGGAGAGATGCTACAAAGTAACAGACTTGAGAAAGAGCACTGCCCAGTAGCAGGTGGAAATTTTCAATAATTTCCTATGTCCCTGTGTGCAGCATTAGGGTCAGATGGATGTGCAAGGTCGTTCTTTATAGATTGTTTATAATAGTAGCATCAACTGAGGCTGGTCTTTCTGACATAATCATGGTCTTTCTACACGATGGAGCACCAAAAAACATAAGGTACATCTTACACCTTCAGATACTGAGGGAACGTTAAGATGTACAGTTTTAGTCGTGTCCATTTTATTTGTTTCTTGCCTTCTGTGTCCCCTCTTATTTTTTTAAACAAAAATTGTATATATTTAAGGTATGCAGTATGATGGTTTGATAGGCATATAGTAAAATAATTACTATTTTTTAAAAATTAAAAATTTTTTAAATTTATTTTTGAGAGAGAGACAGAGCATGAGCAGGGGAGGGGCAGAGAGAGAGGGAGACACAGAATCCGAAGCAGGCTCCAGGCTCCGAGCTGTCAGCACAGAGCCCGACGCGGGGCTCGAACTCACAAACCGTGAGATCATGATCTGAGCTGAAGTTGGACACTCAACCGACTGAGCCCCCCAGGCGCCCCTAGTGAAATAATTATTACGGTCAATCTAATTAACGTATCATCTCCTCACATAGTTCACCATTTTGTGTGTGTGTTTTGGGACCACCTGAAATCTACTCTCTTAGCAAATTTCCAGTACTCAGGACAGCGTTATTAACTGAAGGATAGGTTATATGTATACATGTTGGTTTCTGCAAAAATGTGGAAGAAACCTACAGGGGTGTACTGGTTTTTCAGGGAATAGACCTGGGTTTTGAGCATAGACAGAAGGAGAAGCGTGGGGCATTTCATCGTATCCCTTTCTCTGCAGTTGAAGGATTGCCATAGGTGTGTTGCTTTTATACCAAATGATTGCGGAAGAGACCTTCTCACTGAATCATAGTCACGCGTGATCTTTGCCTCATTTAACGTGAGTCCGTCAACACGTATGTATTTAGTGCCATTCACTCTTCCAAGATCTTCACGTTTACTAACCCACATTAATCATCGCAAACCCACGTGAGACAGGATCCATTTTGTTCCCCATCTTGCAGATGAGGGAACGGAGGCACAGAGAGGGTAAGCAACTTGCCCTGAGGTCACACAGCTGTGAAAACGCGGATCCAGGATTTGAACTCTAGAAGCCTGGTACCCCAGCCCACTGTACCTTGGCTCAACACTTTGATATTTGCCAGCATCAGAACAGAAAGCCAAGTCCTGGAGTGAGGTCTTGGTAACAACCTGTATACGTTACTTGTTACTGACTTGCAGTTGTTGTCAGCCAGGAAATCGTTTTATTTAGTAACAGGCTGACATTGTTTCTGGCCTCTGCTCCCATAGGTACTTCTTTTTCAGATGCAGAAATTATCCAGCCTTCATCTGCCCGCAATGAGACGATTACGGAAGGTGGGAACTGGCCCTTCAAGCCGCCCTTTCCTCTTTACTAACCTTAGTTTTGCTTTCCGCACAGAGATTCTAGAGCTCTCCTTTCCAGGCATGCTGTGAGCCCACGAGTGGCTGGCCAAGACCCATTTGTATCTATCTTTTACCTTGCAAAGCCACAGGCTCCCAGCCTGGGCTGCCCGACTTCCCTGTAGCAGAGCACTTGAGAGCTCAAGGTCATATGCCAGAGAGCTTTCTGCTCTCTGCCTGCCTGAATCAAGCCCGGAAAACAGAACACTGTTAAGTCAAGCCAGAGCGGAGGCCAAGGTGATTATTTGAAGATAGCCGAGAATTTTACTCCTTTCAGAATTATGTCATAGAAATAATAGTGTTTGATCAGATAAACCTTCTTAGCAACGGATGGGGTTTTTGGAAAAAAGGTGAGGGAGCATCTTTTTTTCTGCCCGATGCCACTTCGTGGCTCATGGTGCCCCCATGGTTGAGCTCAGGTTTCTCTGGCAACTTCTTTTGTTCAACAAATACTTACCCAAGAGCTCCTAAGTGGCAGGCTCAGAACAAAGAGAGCTAAATAAGACAGAGTCTGCCCACACTGAACATACACAAACGGAAGAAACCAAACTGGCAGCCGGTAATTACGAGGCTGCAAGATAAATGATCATGAGGTATACACAAAGCGCTTTGGAAGCACAAAAGAAGTGATTTCTGGATTGTCTTAATTTAGTCCCGGTTGAGAGTTCCTGCACAGAGAAATGACCTAATGTCTCCACTGGAAAACACGGGTGCCTCGGGTTATTTCAGCCCCTTGCCTGTGCGTGGGTGCGTGCAAGAACCACTCGTGTGACACCTAGAAATGCAGCTACGGGGAGCTGTGTAGAGACCCCCTGATAGCTACAGATCACTGGGGTGTTCACACCTCCTCGTGGTTCGATTCATTCGGTCCTCACCGTTTTGTGAGCATCGTGAGTTAGGCCCTTGGACACACGAAGTTAGGCCGTTGGACACACAGGGGCACCTGGGTGGCTCAGTCAGTTAAGCGTCCGACTTCGGCTCAGGTCGTGATCTCATGGTTCGTGAGTTCAAGCCCCGCGTCGGGCTCTGTGCTGACAGCTCAGAGCTTGGAGCCTGCTTTGGATTCTGTGTCTCCCTCCCTCTGCCTCTCCCCTGCTCATGCTCTCTCTATTTCTAAGAATACATATACATTAAAAGGATTTTTTTTTTAAGATGAAAAATAGAGTCCCACCCATCCCCTTGGAGACTGGAGTCTGACCCAGCTGGGGCCAGAGAAGAGCTCACAACAGAGTGCTGAGCAGGAAAGAACACAGGGTGAGGTTCCCAGGAGGCTTTGGAGCTAGTGTTCAAGGTTGGTAAGAGAGAAGAGACCTTTGGGATACAGGAAGGAATGTGGCAAAGTTAGGGATTTGAGGAGGAGCGTGTCTAAAAGAAATTAGAGAAGAAACCTAAGTGGCCGAAGAGCAAGTTAGTCGCGATGGGCTGAGGGGTCGCAGAAGAGTGCTCTGACCTTCACTTTGTGGAAAGAACCGTAGGCGAGAGTTCTTGCAAGCCTCACGTGCCGGGTACTGTTCTCAGCACGCTTCATGCACTTTCCTGTTTCCTGGTCACTGTAGCCCCACGGGGTCTTATTATCCTCGTGTTGCATTTGTGGAAATTGCAGCGCAAGGAAGTTCAATAACTTGCCGATGTCGCGTCCTAGCAGGTAGGGGAGGCAGGTTCCATCTGGTTCATTGCCCAGCGGAGCCCGCAGACTTAACCACAGCACCACAGCTACGGTCCTTAGAAGTTTGACAGACATGGTTGGGGACAGCGTATCCCCGACGGAGCCAATGGCATAAACAGAGGCCCCGAGGTGGGAAATCAGAGGGGTGATTTGGAAGTTCGGAGCAGGGGTTCGTAATAGGTAAGGGATGGGATGTAAGGATTAGATCACATGTGAATGTTAGGAGCAGTACAATTCAGCCCATGACAACAGTGAATGAGATGAAGGCCTTCTTCCTCTCAAAAGATAACCAGGTTGGGGCACCTGGGTGGCTCAGTCAATTAAGTGTCTTGGCTTCAACTCAGGTCATGATCTCACGGTTTGTGAGTTCGAGCCCCACGTCGGGCTCCGTGCTGTCAGTACAGAGCCTGCTTCGGATCCTCTGTCCGCCCCCCCTTCTCTCTGCAAAAAAGACAACCAGGTTTTTCTTCTCCTTAGGCATCTTCCAGAGGTGAGCAAGCCATTATTGACTTAAAAATTTTTATCACGTCTATCAGGGTCGGGGCCTGTTGCTAACTCGTTAATGGACTTGCAAACATTTTTCATCAGCAAAAGAATGCCAGTGGCTCAGTTATTCCTGGGATCAATGCCCTCCTGGTTTTCCAGCCCCAGAGCCCTTTTGAGCAATGATAATCCTCCGAAATACCATATTCCAGAGAAAGTAGTTCCTTAGCTGGGAGCACATGGCCTGATTGCTGGAGAACTCTTACTTGGAAGTAGCTGCTCGAGAGACAGAAGAGGTACAGACTAGAGCCCGAGCAAGGACAGTCCCACATTGAGTACCCAGTAGGAGTGACTGATGCCTGTTTTGTTCTTCTTTGGGCATCCAGCTTTGTCAATAAAAATGGCTTACAATTTTTAACACGAATTGAATTTTTTCTTCTTGGAAAACGAATTCTATTAGCTTGTTGGAAAGGAAAAAAAAAATCTTCCAGAAATGTTTATTTAAAAGGTATCTGACTTTTTTAAAATTCACCCTCATCCTCCTAGACTCATAGGCTGTTACACCCCAAGGAGGGTCAGAGAAAAACCCATCCAGATCAAGACGCATGGTCCCCCATGAAAAGGAATTGTCAGCTCAGGGAGAGCTGAACCTTCCATGTCAAATGGCTGCAGGTTTGAGCCTCCCAGAGACGGACAGATGCCCATGAATGAATCACAGAGAGTTCTGCCCTGGGTATTTATAATTCAGACCCAGTGCCTCCCTAAATCGCTCTTTGGTGGCTTTCCATTCCTGTGTGGGTATATTTACATTTACACCCCATTTATATGATTTGCCAGAGCTTGAGGCTGATGACTTAAACTTTTCCCTTCACTTCCAATTTTCATTGCCCTCCCCGTCTCTGTAGCCCTGAAAATGAGCTTTTCTGAGCTCCTCATTAATTTTTCACTCCTCTCCCTGCGGGAGATTGCACAGATACACAGCCCTCGGAGTGCAGGCCAAAGAATGCTTGGCAAGCTACTGCTGCACCCAGCAATAGATTTCAGAAACATACCCCCGGGGATTCTGACAAGCGAAATGCCCAGGGCTCACTCGCACTGTAATTAAGGGGTTCCCATTAGACCTTGAGAAAGTCGTGCCGTATCCCGACACCAGGGGTGTGCAGTGAATTTGCTCTCTTTTTAATTGGGTGTTAAATTAAGAGTAGCACTGTGATATGCTAACAACACCACTGGTGTGGCTCCTGCTGGCCATGTGGCCATAGCTACGTGGCCATAGAGTTCACCTCTCTGAACCTTATCTTTCCGTCTTCAAAATGTGAGGCTCAGACGAGACCATCTCCAGGTGTCTGATGCGTCTAATACGCCCCTCATTTTGACCGCAGACAGGCATTCTTTTCGACACGTGTAAAGAAAAGTCATTGAATACGTTTTCCTTAGTCTCACCGTTGCTGTGGCCGAGAGCGGGATCTACGTGTTGAAGGGCTACCGAATTCACTTGCGCCCAGCTTTATGTAAGAAACATGCCACACAGGCATATTCCCATCCGAACAGCTCCATTGCTGGCTATCTGTCTCGATATTGGATGCCGTCTCCTGGCCTCCGCTGCCTTCCTTCCCATGTGGCCCGTTCAGCTATCACTCCTCATTAGAAGACTGAATGCATTTCTTTGGGGACCTTTTAAAAAGTTATTTCGACCGCTGGAGTCTGGGGTTCCGCAGGATAAGCGTGGGCCGGAGACCTCTGTAATGAGCCTAGAGTCTCCGTGAGCATGAACTTGCTCAGCGGGCAAAATTAACCCTATTGAAATTTGTCCCCAGCTGTCTTTTTTTTTTTTTTTCAGCGTTTATTTATTTTTGGGACAGAGAGAGACAGAGCATGAACGGGGGAGGGGCAGAGAAAGAGGGAGACACAGAATCGGAAACAGGCTCCAGGCTCTGAGCCATCAGCCCAGAGCCCGACGCGGGGCTCGAACTCACGGACCGCGAGATCGTGACCTGGCTGAAGTCGGACGCTCAACCGACTGCGCCACCCAGGCACCCCTTGTCCCCAGCTGTCTTAATTGGAACTAAGGTGTCTGCGGGGTTCAAACGGATCAAGGCTTTCAGGATGCCAAACTAAATCAGTGGGGCACATGATTTCCTTCTGCACAGTCCTCTGAAACGAGATAACCTTCTTAATACATAGGTAGTCTTCCAAGAACTAATCGTTTAAATGTTCAGTGAACAAATCAGGATAAAAACTGGGTCCCATCACCACGCACAGCCTATATCTGATGTCCAGAAGTCATTGGGAACAAACTCTTTTGGTCAGGAACCAGGCCTAGCTGTGAAAACTCGGTGCCGTGAACATTGTCCTTGAGGACAATAAACAATGTCACACGAAGGAAAACCTAAAAAGCAAACCTGGTGGGAAGGAAAAGAAAGAGGTGTTAGCGATTAAGTAGGACCCTAATGTTAGAAAAGGTCTTCACCTAAATTTTGTGTCATCCTAGGTTAGAACTTTTGGTAAAAAGGGAAGTTTTCATGGCTTGACTCCCTCGTAGAAAATGCGAAGAGTTTTCAGGCTGAGCTAAAGATGAGCATAGTTTTAGGAAAATACAGCAAGCACTTAGAGTACCAGAAACCCATTATATCAACAGTAAATCAGAAATGTGCCAAAGAGCCAATGGGTTACTTCTTCACATGAGCGGAGAGTAATACAGAGCGCAATATTTAAAACACCAGACGAGAACATCCTGAAAGTGTCACTCTTTTCACGTACCCAAAAAAGGGTCGGAACATAAAACCGGGAGTTATAGCAGTAATCATTTTGAGCAAAGCCCTGACAGTGCTCTAGTCCTTGGCATAACCTCATTTTCTTGTCCCAAATTGGGTTCTGCCCCTGGACGAACTCCCCCAGAGCTCTGTTTCTCAGGCATAAAGTGAAGGGTTCAGCATCGATGGTCTCCGAGGCCTCTGCCAGCTGTAATATCCTTTGGTTTTAAATCAACATATATGGGGAAAACATGTCAAATTTTATTAAGTAAGTTTTCGGCTGCTTTCAGATACAGTAATAGCAGAAACGATAGACCCAATATTTATTCTTCCCGTTAGCAAAATACCTCTTGGCGCAAACTCTCCCCATGACACGGCTCCAGGTTATAACTATTTGAAGAGGCTGCATGATGTTATCTGAAAACTTATTGAAATAAGGAGGCAAAAGTATGGTTTGCTCTTTTAAAATTTTTTTAATGTCCTATTTTTTTTTAATTTTTTTAATTTTTAAAAATTTACATCCAAACTAGTTAGCATGTGGTGCAACCATGATTTCAGGAGTAGATTCCTTCATGCCCCTTCCCCATGTAGCCCATCCCCCCTCCCACACCCCCTCCAGCAACCCTCGGTTTGTTCTCCATATTTATGAGTCTCTTCTGTTTTGTCTCCCCTCCCTGTTTTGATATTATTTTTGTTTCCCTTCCCTTATGTTCGTCTGTTTGGTCTCTTAAAGTCCTCATATGAGTGAAGTCATAGGATTTTTGTCTTTCTCCGACTGACTCATTTCACTTATTTTTGAGAAGGCGCGAGCCAGGGAGGGACGGGGGTGGGGGTGGGCGAGGGGGACAGAAGATCTGAAGTGGACTCTGCGCTGAGAGCGGCGGGCTCGACGTGGGGCTCGAACTCACAAACTGCGAGATCATGACCTGAGCTGAAGTCAGATGCTCACCTGACTGAGCCACCCAGGCGCCCCGGTTGGCTCCTTAAATGTCATCACAGTAGGCTTCCCTTACAGGGACTTTAGGAACATCAGAACAAAGACTGCCTTGTCCTTGCTAGCTCTTCTTCTAGTTCGACTAACAATTCACGGAGAATTGCAGGTGAAGATCATTCTCACAGCCCTTTCTTAAGAACCAGAAGAGATGTTAATTCTTAAAGAGGAAGAACACTTCTGGGCCAAGAAGGGGCTATCAGGCCTAAGCACAGACTTCTGGGAGCTAGCACTGACTTCCCTCTGTTCCTCCTACCTCTGTTTATCCTAATGCTGTTTACATCCTTTTCTCTCCTTCCCTTGTGAGTCTGAGTCACTAATGGCTCTCAGAGGCATCATTTTCCTCAAAGTCATTACACTAGAGATGACTGGCCATGAAAATTGTATCTTCAGAGCACTGAGGGGAAACACTACTAACCAATAGTTTTGTGCCCTGGTAAAACATTGTTCCGGCGAATTAAAAATATTTTTAGGCATAAACATCTAGAAGAGTTTACACGAAGAGATAGACCCCAAAAGAAGTGGAAGAGAATATAATTCAGGAAGAAGGAGCTAGAACCCACAATAAAGGAGTGGAACACAGGAAGCAATAATGAGGAAAGAAATTGGTAAAGTTTTGCAGATAAAAATAAGGGCTGCTCGTTTAAGAATAATCATAAGCAATTGGGGGGGATAATAAAGGCAAAATCAGTGTACTACACACATAAAATAGGAGAGGATGATCTGAGTTAAGTTGTTCTAAGCTTACTATGTTATTCTGGAGGTGGAAATTAGTGATTCATTTTGAACTTAAAAAAATTTTTATTTTAATGTTTGTTTATTTGAGAGAGAGAGAGAGAGAGAGAGAGAGAGAGAGAGAAACAGAATAGAGAGTGCAAACAGGGGAGGGTCAGAGAGAGGGAGGCAGAGCCCGACGCGGGGCTTGAACTCGTGAACTGCGAGATCGTGACCTAAGCTGAAGATGGACGCTCAACCTGACTGCGCCACCCAGGTGCCCCCATTTTGAACTTTTTACATCAAGTAAGCATATTAAATATTTAAGGCTAACCACTAAAACAATAGAAGTAAAATGTATGACTTAAACCAGTGAAGAGGAAAAAGGAAGACAAGAAACCTCATCACTCTAAAAGAAGGTAATAAAGAATGAAGGAAGAAAGGAAAATCATGGTAACTAGCATAGACTAAGAATAGAAATAAGTCCAGATATATCAGTGATTACAATAAACATAAATGGTCTATATATATATCAGTTAAAAGATTAAGGTTGCTAAAAACTACATAACAAAAACCTAGATATAAGCTACTTATAAAATATACTTAAGTGTAAGGATATAGAGAAGTTTAAAAGAGCATAAGAAGATCAACAAATGTTTTTTTAAGGGATGCTAATTAATCTACATTAATAATACCAGGCAAAATATATTTTAAGTCAAGAAACTTAATGTTCATTATGTATTGATAAAAGGAGCAGTTCATTTGGAAAATGTAACAATTCAAAATATGTATCTATGTAGTCTCAAAATATATACAGCAAAAGTTGGCTGAATACAAGGATAAATGAACCAGTCTATTAGTGTATGTCTCTCAGTAACTGTTCAGGCAGACAAAAAAAAAAATAGTTAAGGATGTAGAAAACAAAAATACACAATTAAGCTGTAAGACAGCCAAAGCTCATTATAAATTTAGAAATTAAAAAACAAATATCCAAATAGTTTATTGATTAAAGAATCAATTATACTCAATGTTAAATGTTTAGAACTGACTGACTTCTAAATGTTTAGAACTGACAGACACATATGAAATATAAAGCAATAAGTAGAAGGAAATACATGACCTTAAACGCATACCTTTGAAAATAAGATTGAAAAGACCCAAAGTTAATGAATCTGAAAACAAAATAAACAATAAGTAAAATCCATAAAGCCTTCAAAACAGTTATTTTTAAAAACATCTGAAACAGATAACTATATAAAGACACAAATTTTATTTTATTTTATTTTTTTCAATATATGAAATTTATTGTCAAATTGGTTTCCATACAACACCCAGTGCTCATCCCAAAAGGTGCCCTCCTCAATACCCATCATCCACCCTCCCCCCCTCCCACCCCCCATCAACCCTCAGTTTGTTCCCAGTTTTTAACAAAAGACACAAATTTTAAAAATAATAGAAATGAAAAGAACATAGCTACAGATAGAGTGCAGTCTTTTTTAATCAAAAGGAAAAACCCAACAAGTTATGGAAAAACTTAAAAACCAAAGTTAAAAAGACAACTTCCCAGGAAATAATACAGGTGGAGGCTAATAGAAAACCTGAATAAATTATAACTAGTATCCAAACTAAATTCAGAGTTTACCCATCCACTTTCTTTTCTATATCTTTTCTTACCGAGATATAATTTACATACAGTAAAATTCACCCTTTCTCATGTTCTATGAGTTTTGATGATTATGTTCAGACATACAACCCCACCACAGCTATGATACAGTTTTGTGGGGTTTTTTTTCTCTAAAGAAATTCCCTAGGGGTGCCTGGGTGGCTCAGTTGGTTAAGTGTCTGATTTCAGCTCAGGTCATAATCTCACGGTTCACAAGCTCAAGCCCCACATAGGACTCTGTGCTGACAGCTCAGAGCCTGGAGCCTGCTTCCGATTCTGTGTCTCCCTCTCTCTCTGCCCCTCTCCTGCGCATGCTCTGTCTCTCTCTCAAAAATAAATAAACTTTAAAAAATACTTTAAAAATTCCCTCATGCCCTTTTGTAGACAACTCTTTCTCCCATAACAGTTGATCTGCTTTCTGTCCCTGTCTTGTCCAAAATGTTACATAAATAGTAGAAAGTGTGTAGCCTTTTGAGAATGCATTTCAGATTCCTCCGTGTTATGGTGTATATCAGTAATTCATTCCTTTTTCTTGGGAAAAAGCATGCAGTTGCATGGATACACCACTTTATCCATTGGGCCAGTTGAAGGGCTTTTGGGTTGTTTCTAGATGGGGGCAATTCTATGTAAACATGTTTTCATTTCACTTGGGTAAATGACAGAGACTGCAAGGTCATGTGTTAAGGGTACGTTTAATCTTGTAAGAAATTACCATGCTGTTTTCCAATGCAGTGGGGTTTCTGCTTGCTCTGTGCTTCCATCAGTACTTGGTATTATCCATTCTTTTATTTTAGCTATTCTAATTAGCATGAGTGGTATCTCCTTGTGATTCAAATTTGCATTTCCCTAATGATTAAGGACATTGAGCATCTGCTCATGTACTAATGTACCATTTTTATATCTTCATTCAAATCTTTTGACAATTTTTTTTAAAAAATTGGGTTGTTTTCCTCTTGCTGAGTTTCAGGCTGCTTTATACATTCTAGATAAATATTACACACAGTAATTTAAAATCACCCTTCTTTAAAAATATAAAAGATAGGCCTAGGTGGTTATTTAGTCAAATTCTACTATACTGTCAAGGAACAAATTATTCCAGAACACAGAAAATGAGAGAAAGCTCCTCATTCTATTGTATAACCACAATACCAAGAAGACTTTGTGAGAAAGGAAAATCTGTAGATCAATTTTACTTGGAAATATAGATTAAATATTATCAAACTAAGCAGAGATGGTGGGGGGGGGGGAGAGGTATCCAAGTGGGTTTATCCAGCCAAGGTCAGGTTAACATTAGAAAATGTATTAATGTGGGGCACCAGGGTGGCTCGGTTGGTTAAGCTTCCCACTTTGGCTCAGGTCATAGTCTCGCAGTTCATGAGTTCAAGCCCTTCACCAGGCTCTGTGCTGACAGCTCAGAGCCTGGATCCTGCTTCAGATTCTGTGTCTCCCTCTCTCTCTGCCCCCTGCCCCACTCATGCTCGCTCGCTCTCTCTCTCAAAAATAAACAAACAGAAAGAAAGGAAAGAAAGAAAAGAAAGATGGATGTATTTATGTGGGACACCTGGCTGGCTCAGTTGGTAGAGCACGTAACTCTGGATCTCAGGATCATGAGTCTGAACCCCACATTGGGCTGGAGACTGCTTAAAAAAAAAAAGAACTAATATGGAAGGCTTGGCAAGATGGCTGAAGACAAGATTAACATGTATTTAAAAATCAATAGAATCCACATTTAACAGCTAAAAGTAGTAAGAAACAGAACAGTAATTTTTAAGAGAATCTATTTTTGACAGTCAAAACAAGCCCTCAGAACTATGACTGTAGCTTCTATAGTTGATTCTCTATTTCACTCCTAAAGGACCTGACTCCTTATATTGCCACTAGGAGAAATCTGTTTCTCCCGATGCCTTCCAACTTCTTTACAAATATCCGTTCCCAGCAGACTATCCTCCGTGTGGGTGTCTATTGATCCGTTTAATTTCATTCCCAAACCTTTATAAAGGAACCACTGTGTTTCCAGCACTTTCCTTTACCAAGCACCCATTTACCAAGTTTCCTTTTTTAGATCCAGAAAATTTGTCTCTACTCATGCATTCCATAGCCCTCTCTAAACACAGATCAAATAGTCTGTTTTTGCCCCTGTTTCTGTGTATAATACTTTTTTTCTCTCCCTAACGTTGCCTACCTTCGATTCTAACTAAGTTTTTTGGATGTCACAAGATTGTCCTCATAGTAATCCTGAAAAGAGGCATTCTAAGGTCAACTTCAACATTTAAATGACTCTCTTACCTGTAGGAAGACAGAGGATAAGGTGCAATACACAATAAAAGAATTCCTCATGTGCTTTCGGGAGCAGGGACAGCATGCTATTATTCAACTTTGTATTCTCTAACAGAAAGTCTTACAGAAAGAGGGAGCCAATTATATTTAATTGATATTCAAAACCTCAAAGGAACACAAAACAGAGTGATTTATTTTAGATGTTCCATGAGCAATAGGAAGGCACTGCTTCCTTCTATCTCGTTTACCTTTTCTGTCATTGTGACATCATAAAGCAACCTCCAGTAGGTCTTCCGCTAACATTTGTTAGACCTGGACAAAAGTACAAATACGGCCACTCTCCCCTTGACTTTCTCTTCCCACCCTAGGCCCATCCCCCACCACAAGGAACCTCTGGGGCACGAGTGTGGACCCAACCAGCCCACTACGCAAGCTCCATCTTCTGGAAGCTCTTGGCCATCTGGGCAAGGAATTCAATGGTCCCAAGTACCCAATGCCCAGAATGTGGTTTAAAAGGGGGTGCGGGATTCAGGGTGTACCCTTGGCACAGGCATCTTATCCTGTATGGAGGGTCAGAGTTGGCAGTGGGGTGGGGTGAGGGTCCTCTCAGCTACCAGGCACAGGGCAGGCTTTCTTTGCTGCCTGTGCAACCAGGAATAAATACATCAGCCTGTTTCCTGAAGAATTCCGACTCAACGTAACTTACCACTTGTTAGGTAGAATCATAACTTGTAAGAACTTAAAGAGACCTTTGAGACCATTTTATCCAGACTTTGTATTAACTGAAAACCAAGGCCATAGAAATGAACTAACTTGCCATTGGTCACATGAGAAGGTCAACTTTAGACAAGTAATAGAAAACCAAGTCCCCAGAGTCCAGATGATCCTTCCCATTATCATTCTTCTAGCTATGTATTCAGTGCCTGTCACTGTGGTTCCCCAGCACTTTGGCAAACGATGTTGGTTGCTATTGAGTAAAACTGGCCAATTGTAACCATAGCGGAGCAAACTCCTGCACTGGAGGGCAGAGGAAGACGTATCTGCATGCTTTCAGCATCTACATAAGTCAGGTTTCTCCTAATCGTGAAATAATAAATTCCATGTGATGAAAAGAATATGTCATTTAGAGTCAGAAGTGGACACCAGTAAGCCATCAGATAGGCTGAAATGCCAGAAGCCAAGTAAATACAATGGAAAGGAATAGCATTGCGTTGTTGGCTTTTATTAAAGTTGTCCATTTTCATCCTTTCAGAGATCCCCCCAGAGTAACATACCAAGACAACTATGCTGGATCCAACATGGAACCATAGATCAGCCCTCTCTCTGCCGTGAACACGATAGCTGTAATTCACTGATTTTATTCTTTAATGAAGTGAGAAGAAAAGGAGGAAAACAGCTCAAAAAACAGCTCTTTTCATTCATTTATATACTATTTGTTCTTTCAGTAAATACTTGCTGAATGATTGCTACGTACTTGGTTCTGTGCTGGGTAACAGGTGAACAAGGCAGATGTAGTCCCTGCTCTTGAATATTTTCCACTCTAATGGAGAGAATCATGGGAGAATCATGGGGAGAATCATGGGGAGAAGTATGTGAAAGAGTTAATACAAAATTTGGGGAAGCCCTAACTAGAGCAAAAAACAAAAAGGAACTCTACCTGTTAGCAAGCCATGGTGGAGATGATAGGTGCTTTGCTGCTGAACCAATGAGGAATAATGTTTTTCATCTTTATGGAGAACAAAGTGCACTACAGCCTGGGGGTGGAGGGTGCGGATTTAGGTGGGGGGAGTAACATGTACATAGTTGAAAAACTTTTAGAATAGAAACTAGACACTGAGAAGAGATTATGGAATATTCTTATCTGATGATCTTTAAAATAGACCCGCTGACCTGGGGTGGTTTAGCCATGATCTTGTTTGTGTCTGTCAGTGATCAACTGGGGAACCCCTTGGGGTCACTGCAGGCTTCATGGGCCTTTCTTTATTTGGTTGGCAGAATGCTTAGTGATATTGGGCAATATGTGTCTGATTTCTTACTTAGAAACTGGCATGACAGTGTTTAAAACTGATGTGAGGTTTTGTGAACTACCGGCGCGACGTTAGTCTGTCAAAAGCAGCTAGGTTTTTATCGCACTTTTTTAATGGCTTAACAACTGAATTACAAAGAAGAGGCATCTTCTGAGCCACCCGTGGAGTTTCATGTGTATTTTTACAACTTTGCTTTCTTATTTTTTAGTTTTAATTAGGTAGCATTTAATTTATTTAAAAACTTTTAGGGGCGCCTGGGTGGCGCAGTCGGTTAAGCATCCGACTTCAGCCAGGTCACGATCTCGCGGTCCGTGGGTTCGAGCCCCACGTCGGGCTCTGGGCTGACGGCTCAGAGCCTGGAGCCTGTTTCTGATTCTGTGTCTCCCGCTCTTTCTGCCCCTCCCCCGTTCATGCTCTGTCTCTCTCTGTCCCAAAAATAAATAAAAAAACGTTGAAAAAAAATTTTAAAACTTTTACATGCATACAGTTGATGTATAATGTTACATTAGTTTCAGGTATATAATGTAGTGATTCAACAGCTCTCTGTGTTTTCATCACTGGCTACCATCTGTTACCATATGATGCTATTATAATATCATTGACTATATTCTCAATGCTGTACCTTTTATTCCCCAATTTATTTGTTCCGTAACTGGAAGCCTGTATCTCCTATTACCCTTCACCCATTTTGCCCATTCCCCCTTCCCACTGGAAACCATCAGTTTGTTCTCTGTATATATAGGTCTGATTCTCCTCTTTATTTGTTTTTTGTTTTTGTTTTTGTTTTTAAAGATTCTTTTTTATTTTTTTTTAACGTTTATTTATTTTTGAGACAGAGACAGAGCATGAGCGGGGGAGGGTCAGAAAGAGGGAGACACAGAATCGGAAACAGGCTCCAGGCTCTGAGCTGTCAGCAGAGAGCCCGACGCGGGGCTCGAACTCACGGACTGCGAGATCATGACCTGAGCCAAAGTCGGCTGCTTAACCGACTGAGCCACCCAGGCGCCCCTCTTTATTTGTGTTTTAGATCCTGCATGAATGAAATCATAGAGCAGTTGTCTCTCTCCGTCAGACTTATTTCACTTAGCATAATACCATCTAGGTCCATCCGTGTTATTGCAAATGGCTGTGTAATATTCCATTGTATGTATATACCACATCTTCCTTATCCATTCATCTATTGATAGAAACATAGGTTGTTTCCATATTTGAACTATTGTAAATAATACTGTGGTAAACGTAGGAGTGCATAAATCTTTTTGAATCAGTGTTTTCATTTTCTTTGGGTCAATTCCCAGTACTAGAATTATTGGTTCATAAGGTATTTCTGTTCTTTCATGTTTTGATGAACTTCCATACTGTTTTCCACAGTGGCTTGCACCAGTTTGCATTCCCACCAACAGTGCGGAGGGTTCCTTTTTCTCCACATCCCTTCTAACACTTGTAAATGTGTTTCTTTTCTTTTTTACTTTAGCCATTCTGACAGGTGTGCAGTGATATCTCATTGTGCATTTGATTTGCATTTCTCTGATGATTAGTGATGTTGAGCATATTTTCACATGTCTGTTGGCCATCTGTATGTCTTTTTTGGAAAAATTTCTTTTCAAGTCCTTTGCCTATTAAAAAATTTTTTTTAATGTTTATTTATTTTTGAGACAGAGGGAGACAGAGCACGAGTGGGGGAGGGGCAGAGAGAGAGGCAGACAGAATCTGAAACAGGCTCCAGGCGCTGAGCTGTCAGCACAGAGCCTGACATGGGGCTCAAACCCACAGACCGTGAGATCATGACCCGAGCTGAAGTCAGATGCTCAACTGGCTGAGCCACCCAGGTGCCCCCCTCTGCCTGTTTTTTAATTGCATTGTTTAGGGTTTTTTGTTTTGTTTTGGTGACTGAGTTGTAAAAGTTCTTTATATAGTTTGGATATTAACCCCTTATCAGATACATCATTTATAAATATCCTCTCCCATTTAGTGGGTTGCCTTTTCCTTTTGTTGATGCTTTCCTTTGCTATGCAAAAAGCTTTTTACTTTGGTGTATTTCCAATAGTTTATTTTTGTTTTTGTTACTCTTGACTTAGGAGGAGACATACCTAGAAAAATGGTGCTAAGGCCAATGTAAGAGAAATTACCATCTGTGTTCTCTTCTAGGATTTTTATGGTTTTAGGTCTCACATTCACGTCTCTAATCCATTTTAAGTGTTTTTGTATATTGTGTTAAAAAGTGGTCTGGGGCGCCTGGATGGCTTGGTCAATTAAGCATCCGACTTCGGCTCAGGTCATGATCTCACAGTCCATGGGTTCAGGCCCCGTGTCAGGCTCTGTGCTGACAGCTCAGAGCCTGGAGCCTGCTTTGGATCCTGTGTCTCCCTCTCTCTCAGCCCCTCCCCCACTCATGCTCTGTCTCTCTCTCTCAAAAATGAATAAACATTAAAAAAATGTTTTTAAAAAGTGGCCCAGTTTCATTCTTTTTCTTGTAGTTCAGTTTTCGCAGCACCATTTAATGAAGAGAATATCTGTTCCCCATTGTATATTCTTGCCTCCTTTGTTGAAGATTAATTGACCATATAATTGTGGGTTTATTTCTAGATTTCCTATTTTGTTCTTTTGATCTTTGTGTCTGTTTTTGTGCCAATACCACACTGTATTGATTACTGCAGCTCTGTAGTGTATCTTGAGATCCGGAATTGTGATACCTCTAGTGTTGTTTTTCTTTTTCAAGATTGCTTTGGCTATTGGAGTCTTTTGTGGGTTCATACAAATTTTAGTATTATTTGCTCTAGTTCTGTGAAAAATGCTGTTGGCATTTTGATAGGGATTGCAGCGAATCTATAGATTGTTTTAAGTAGTATGGATATTTTAACAGTATTACTCTTTCCATGAACATGGGATAGATTTCTATTTCTTTGTGTTGTCTTTAATTTCTTTCATCAGTGTTTTATTGTTTTCAGAGTATAGGTCTTTTGCCTCCTTGGTTAAGTTTATTCCTTGGTGTTTTAATCATTTTGGTGTAGTTGTAAATGGCATTTTTTTAACTTCTCTGTCGTCTACTTCATTATTGGTGTATAGAAATGCTACCAATTTCTAAGTATTAATTTTGTATCCTAAAAATTTGCTGAATTTATTCATTGCTTCCAGTAGTTTTTTGGTGGAGTCTTTAGGGTTTTCTATGTATAGTGTCATGTCATCTGCCAACAGTGACAGTTTAAGTTCCCCTTTACCAATATGGATGCCTCTTATTTCTTTTTCTTGTCTGATTGCTATGGCTAGGACTTCCTGTAGTATGTTGAATAAGAAATGGCAAGGGTGGACATCTTTGTCTTGTTCCTGATCTTAAAGGCAAAGCTCTCAGTTTTTCACCAGTGAGTATGATGTTACCTGTGGATTTCTCTTTATTAAGTTTTTCTTTCTTAAGTTGAGGTATGTTCCTTCTAAACTCACTTTGGGAGTTTTTATCGTGAATGGATGTTGAATTTTGTCTGGTGCCTTTTCTGCATCTATTGAGATGATCATATGATTGTACCCTTCATTGTGTTGATGTGGTGTATCATTTTGATTGACTTGTGAGTAGTGAACCATCCTTTTTTGGCAACAACTTTAAAATATGTTAGCAGTTATATTTAGCCAAAAGAATGCCAAACGTATCCCAGTCCATAAATTGAGAGTTAAGCATAAAGTTCTCTAAAAATTATCTTTCCGATTTCTAGAAACAATCAAGACCCAATTGTTATTATCATATGCCTCATCACTGTTATTATTTCCAGCCAGATTGCCACATCAAGCACTATAACGGGAAAATAGCAGTCATGCTACGCATTTTAGGCCATTTTTAGTTAGTAGTTATACCCTTAGTACTGATTTATCCAACTTAGTACAAATAAAGCAGCAAGATAACAGACTGATAACAGGGGCCTCCATACCCGAAATTAATTCATTTCAGGTTGTGACTAAAATGCATATCCAATATATGTCATCTACATTGGGCTTTAGTTAGGTTCTTCTGTTAATATTATATTTAGGAATCGCACTTCTGTTAGGCAAAGACAAAAAAAATACCAAACATGGATTAAAAACCTAGAATAGAGGGGGGCCTGGGAAGCTTAGTCACTGGAGCATCCAACTCTTGGTTTTGGCTCAGGTCATGATCTCACAGTTCATAGGTATGAGCCCCGTGTCAGGCTCCACACTGATGGCACAGAGCCTGCTTGGGATTCCCTCTCTCTCTTCTTCTCCCTGCTCATGCTCCCTGTCTCTCTCTCAAAATAAATAAATTTAAAAATAAATAAAAATAACAACTAGAGGTGCCTGGTTGGCTCAGTCGGTTAAGCATCTGACTTTGGCTCAGGTCATGATCTCACAGTTTGTGAGTTTGAGCCCCGCGTCGGGTTCTGTGCTGACAGCTCAGAGTCTGGAGCCTGCTTTGGATTCTGTGTCTCCCTCTCTCTGCCCCTCCCCTGCTCACGTGTGTATTCTCTCTCTCTCTCTCTCTCTCTCTCTCTCTTTCTCTCTCTCTCTGACTCTCTGTCTCTCAAAATTAAAAATTAAAAAAAATTTTTAAATAAAAGCTAGAATGGATGTTAAAATAGTCCAATAAATAGATAGACTTGGATGCACAATGGAATCTGATTTTGAGGAGCTCTTCTTCTCCATGTGTCCTGTTTTTAGTTGACGGTAAAAATTTCATTTTAAAATTAGAACGTATTACCTGCATCATACTTTTCCCCATAGTTGTTGAACGGTAATGTATCTTCATGGTTTAAAGAGGGGAGGAAGATGTGGCTAAGGAGCCCAGGAAGGAGGCTGAAGATGACAGATAGGAACATAAAACCGCTGTGTATATTTGATAATACAAATGTACTACAAAGTTTTGACACATACGGAAGTATAATGTTATGTACATCTGATTACACTGATACATTGCAAAGTTATGAAGAATAAAATGCACACTCACCCCTTTTTTCTCCCTGTTGTGGACTGAATATTCATGTCCCTCCAACAATTACACGCTGAAGTCCTAAACCCCAATGTGACTGAACTTGGAGGTGGGGCCTCTGAGGACATATTGAAGAATAAATAAGCTCATAAAAGAGAGGCCCCAATCTAAGAAGGTGGGTGTCCTTGTAAGAAGAGGCATGGGAGAGCTTGCTCGCCCTGGTGTCTCTGCACCAAAAGAAGAGGTCACGTGAGCACACAGCAAGAAGGCAGCCACTTACAAGGCACGAGAAGCCTCAGAATGAAATCTACCTTGCCCGCACCTTGAGCTTGGACTTCCCAGCCTCCAGAACTGTGAGAAGTAAATTTCTGTTGCTTGAACCAGCCAGTCTGTGGTATTTCATTATGGCAGCCCTGATCCCCTCCCCATTTCCAACGTCACTTGTAAGAGAGGAAGCCCAGTTGAGGATGTGGCATCATTAACGGCCTATGAATTTGTAAGATAAACAGACCCATCAGCTAAGACCAGAACGTACTCTCTTTTAGTGTGAGTGATTTAAATTATGTGACGGCGGTCGTCATCATCACCAACACTGACGCTGGCTCGCTTTTGGTGATGCTCTGTTGCTCTCCAGGATGCACGTAAAACAGGTGTGGTCTCTGTCTTTTAGGAGAGATCCTTTAGAAGGATTTCAGTCCTTCAGCAAAGTAAATGTGTGTTGTGGGATCCCCACAATATCCTAACCTTACTATGGCATTCCTGTGCTATCACAGGGAGCCTGGAAAAATAACCCTGCCTACAAGAGTTGAAGAGAAAGGGAGGAGGAATATGACCTTGAACTTAATTTGGAAGTATAATTCACACTCACCTTTAACAACTAAAGTGGATTTCTTTGAAGCTTTCTGTTGGATCAAAGACGCGTTAAACTAACGGGGGTAACTTACCAAGAGGAAGAACCGGGTTTTGATCCGTTGCCTTGTCTCATTTCATGTCTGTGTGTTATGTCACGTACGTATAAGAAATCAAGCAGATAGGAACAAGTGCACATTTGAAACCTAAAAGGCAGAGGGAGGTCTCCTTTGATCTGTGTGTCATTTCCTTTAACTATGTGCTTTCCAATGGCTAGCGTCTGAAATAATCACAACAGGCAAGAACATGCCTTTTCTGTATGCTCCCTAGTTTTTTAAACCTTGTCCCCACAAATGATGTTAACTTGTGAGTTTTTATACCACTTCACAGCCAGCCAGTGGATTCAGGCATCCTGTGGAGGTTTAAATGAGTCTTTCCAACCTACGCTTTTCTCTTTTTCTCTCTCTCTCTCTTTTTTTTTTTTAACCCACATGCTTTCCTGGACAGAAATCAAATTGATAAGTTAAGGAAATAAATTTGGCCATTTCTTTTCCACTCCCTTGGTGCTAATTGGTTTATCATAAAGAGCAAACAAGTGCTTGGCTCATTTGCAAGACTCTCTAAAGGTAGAAGAGAAATTCCTCCCCTGATTAGACATTAATGCTTCAGACCCTTCAAATACATAGGCTAATTAGAAGTAGTTAGACAGCCTTTAGATGGCAGACAGGACCTTAGGACAGGAAGTTACTTACATATGTGTCACCTGATTTACTCTTTAAGTTGGGGAAAGCATACTTGAGCAGCTTCTTAGGAACGCGGATCAAATTTTGGTGACATTGGAAGTGCAGATTATTAGTGTTAGTATCTTAGTAGTCATGAGACTTGCAAAGGCTGTGGACAGTAAAAAAAGATGTGCACCGTAGGGAAAAGACAAGTGCAAAAGCCTGTGGCCATGACAAAACCCAGGTAACTGACACTTGCGTGGAGACCCTTCATGTTTGGCTCATTTCTAAAATATTTGGATTATGGGTGTAAGTCACTGTTGTGCCAGTTTTGTTTATTAAGCAAAGCTTTTGTGAGTATTACTTTCAGGAAAGGTCTCTGTGTGGAGAGGTGTCGGGAAAAATAACAAGTAAAGATTGGATCTATTCTATGAATGGTTTCGAGAAGAACGTAGCTTCTCCACTGGAATGTTGAGGTCTTCTATTGCAACTGTGCTCAAAATGAAGAAACAGAGGTAGATAGGAAGGTGAATAGCATAAGTTTTAGACGCCTGGGGGAGAATGAATCTGATATTAAAAAAAAAAAAAAAAAAAAGACAAGGCCCAGGCTCTTCGTCACTATAAACATTCATATGGTAGAGGGAAGATAATTAAAAACTGAATTTCCCATAAATGCAAATTTAGATGTCAGGCATACGCTATTTTTCCAGAACCAAGTTAACTCCTTGCCACCTATATGGTTGCAAACAGGGTCCTTTGGAGCTCTCTTGAGCTCTGCTGGCATTCTAGAAAAGGAATACTGTTTATAAATCTCCAAATGGTCTACTGGCTGTCTTTAGGTTTTCCATGGAGACTGGAAAGCGTGAAGCCATTTAAAGATGGATTTATTTCTAAGAAAGTATTATCCATGTTGATGCAAGTTAATCTCTGCCTTGCCCTCCTCCCTAATTCCTTCTTCTCTCCCTCACCCTCCTGCCCCAAATGCCCCCCAGCAATCGTATAAAGGAGTGATGGGGGCAAGGAAATATTATTTTTACACTTTCTCATGAGTTATTTGTCATAATATTCTGAGATTTTATCTTCTTTGTTGTTAGAGTAGAGGAATGCTATTTTAGTTTTGAACTTTAAAAAACCGTGCACCTTGGGCTGTCTGGGTGTCTCAGTTAAGTGTCCAACTTCAGCTCAGGTCGTGATCTCATGGCTCATCAGTTTGAGCCTGGCATCGGGCTCTGTGCTGACAACTCACGGAGCCTGGAGCCTACTTCGGATTCTGTCTCCGCCTCTCTCTGCCCCTCCCCTGCTAACAGTCACTCTCTCTCAAAAATAAATGAATATTTAAAAAAATTTTTTAAAAAAGCATGCACCTTTCTACAAGGAAACTGGTTTTAAAGCTGAAGAACGTCCCTTTTGCCCTGGCTAACTGGCTGATGGGCACTGAGTAGTTCAGAGCCAGATTCATCTCCAACCCGGGTGGATTGCCCTACTCTACCATGGCAAGCCCAGTGGCCTCCATCGGGGTCTCAGTTCCACACTAGCAATCCTACTATGCTTCTCTGTCTGCTTCTCCAGGACAGTCACATCCCCACTGTTCTCACTACTTGAGCATCTCAGTACCTCCTCCCTGCTCCCAATCCCCTACTCCCACCCCCTCCCTACTATTTTACCTTAGGAGCCTGGCTTGGACAATGGCAGCCCTCAAGCCAGCCATGCTTCCTGCTTCCCACCCTCCGCCTGTTCTCGGTCCCCTCCTCCTGAGCTGGATCCTTCTAAAGATCCCTCTCAACCCTATTCTCGTGCCTAGACGGAACCTCACGTTCCCCTCCTTGTTCTCCTAGGATTCAGTTTTCACTTGTGACTCGATCTTTCCCCTACCCAAAGATGCTGTAGCGTCCTCCTTCATCTTGGAAAGCTCTCCCTTGACCCTGTCGCTATGGGTGCCATTCTTTTTCGCTCATGGCCGAGTTTCTCACCTTGCCCGTGGCTTTACTGCCACTGCTCCTTGGAGATCTCACCCCTCCACGTTGCTACTTCCAGTTTTCGTCTCCCTTAACATCCCGGGACATTTCCCCAGGGGATCAGTCCCTTCCTTTGCCTAAGGACTAGTCCCTCTTCTCTTGGCTTTGGTTTCATGGCGCTCTCCTGCTTTTCCTCCACTCTCCCCTAGCCGCTCCTCTGCCTCTCCCCAGTGCCTAATCTATGACAGTCCCTGAAGATTTGGTCCTGAGCCCCCTCTCCTCTGCACTTTGTTTCTAGAACATTTTCACCATGCACGTGGCCCTACGTGTCACCTACGTGCTGATACAACCCAAGTTTTGATTGCCATCCGTTTGCATCCAGATTTTCTTTTAAGGTCCAGACTCACACTTGATCTCTCCAGTGTGTCTTACGAGGACCCCAAAATCAAAGCCATCATCTACCTCCCCAAACCATACCCTTCTCCTGTGCTTCCTTCCCCGACCCTTGCTCTCACTCAAGATAAACACAGCAGTGATTCTGAGCACCTGCTGGTCTACCACATTCAGCCAGCCTCAAAATCCTCTTTATTCATTGGACATGCTCACTTTCCTCTAGTTCCCACGACCCCTTGCCAGGCCAACTTCCACGTTCTCTTGTCAGGACTATGGCAAGAGCCTCTTCTAGTCTCCTTACCTCCACATTGGCACCTCGCAATGAGTTCTCTGCCCTGTAGCAACAGCCAACTTGGTTATGTTCCTCCTCTGAAAACATTTGAGTAGCTTCCAGGATGCTTATGAAAGTCCAGAATCCTTGCCACAGTCTACGAGGCCCTGCTTGAGCTAGCACTGCCTGGAAACCTTCTGTGTCCCCAGCCGCCCTCCCCTGACTCGTTGCTCCAGCCACACAGCCTTTCCTGTGCTGGTGGGTTTTCACTCCATGCCTCTGACACCGTCCTCCCAGTGTCCCAACTCTTGTCCCTTTAGACTTGCCCCAGTGCCCCTTACTCAGACATCCTCCAGTTGAAATCCAGCACCATTGCCATGGTCATTCATCATGCCTCGGTGTTTCCATAGGCCTTCTCTCAATTCACAGTTCTGTGTCTCCCCTTCTGGCACCCACAGCAGACTGCTAGCCGTGGGCCCTCTGTGCAGTGCGAGGTGCTCCTAACACATGGGAGGTGCCCAGTGATTGTTGGTGAATGAATCAGTGAGTGACAGATGAATAAATACATCCTCCTGGAACTGACCTACAGCTCTGGTGGCTCAGACTGCCTTCTTCAGTGCTGCTGGTGACAGGACAAACCCTGTTCCCTGGTGCACTGCTGCTTCTGACATGTGGCAGTGAGCGTTCCTGCCTCCCATCCACAGTCACCCCAAAGGAGATGTTCAGTTTATATGTATGGGGACCCTTCTACCTTCTGCCTCTGAAGGGTGTTTACTCTTTAAGAATTTTTTTTTTCATCTTTAAGAAATTCTAAGTGGGGCACCTGGGTGGCTCAGTCAGTTGAGCGTCTGACTTCAGCTCAGGTCATGATCTTGTGGTTCAGGAGTTCGAGCCCCACGTCGGGCTCTGTGCTGACAGCTCGGAGCCTGGAGCCTGCTTCCGATTCTGTGTCTCCCTCTCTCTCTGGCCCTCCCTCCTTCACACTCTGTCTCACTCTCTGTCTCAAAAATAAATAAACATTACAGAAAAAAAAAAAAGAATTTCTAAGTAGACCTGAAAGGTAACTCATCTGCTAAAATCCAAACATACTTGTATTGACCCAGGAAAATGGCATTAACCTGGAATGTTGCAACGAGAGCTCTTCATGTTTGAACACATCATTTCAGCTTACGCTTTACTGTGATAGTTGATGGCTGCTTTTTAAAATTTAAGTTGGGAAAAGAAACAAAATACACGTTTGAAAATTAGCTCCTGCCTCACTGAAAGTCCTCTGTAATTTTTTTTAATGTTTGTTTATTTTGAGAGAGAGCGCAAGCAGGGGAGGGGCAGAGAGAGAGGGAGACAGAGAATCCCACACAGACTCCACACTGTCAGTGCAGAGCCCGATGTGGGGCTTGATCTCACAATCAAGTGAGATCTGGACCCACGCAGAAATCAAGAGTCGAATGCTTAACTGACTGAGCTACCCAGGTGCCCCAAAAGCCCTCTGTAATTTCTAAGTCTTATAGATGATGGTAAATTAGGATGGGTGACTGGTTTAGTGTCACAACCCGGGTTAGTTTTACTCTCTGCATCTTCCTAACAATCAGTGATATTCAGACACGCAAACACGGGGTATGCAGTGAAACCCTCGTGGTGAAGGAATAGAAATAAAATTGAGGAAGGGGAGTTCCATGCTATCACAAAGGACAGAAGTCCCAAGCCTTACGGTGGTACCCGAGGCCACTCACCAGCAGAGAATTTCATTTTCTCTTGATTAAGGGCTGTTGTGAAATTTTCAAGTTGTATCTGCTCAAATCTACTTTCCACCTGCCCTCTGTTAAGACAAGCAGTCGAGCCAAGATACATCTTGAAACCTCTGAATGGTCACATTCGAAAATCACAGGCTCCCAGAATAAAATATTTTTTCCTGGATTTGTGAAAGAGAATGACAAGACTTCACGGAAGACCCGGCCGACTGTTTAATTCCCGAGACTGAAATGTGATTAATTGTCTGCCTACGATAGATAGGTCACAGGGCTATGGAGATATGCCATTCTTTAATTGAAGAAAAAAATGTTCTTTCAGCTTCCTCCAACCCACCTCCAAAATGCTGTGTCCCTGTGTACATTTAGGCACGTTCTGTTTATTCGTTTATTCCCCTTCTAGCCTTTAATAGCAGTCTTGATAGTCCTGTTTCCCACATTCTTAAAGCCCAAATTGTGAACCAGCTGGTTGGTTGGTATTATAATTGCCTTCACCAAATTGTGGGATTATCAGCTTCACGAAACCCTCTGTGAAGATGAACTCATCAATCGACAAGCACTTACCATGAAACTATGAGCTGTAAGGAAGGATTCTCTAGAAGATGGAAACATTGAGGCTTGAGCCCTGCTCGTAGCTCCCCAGGTACTTGCCGAGGCTCAGGTAATTGGGATAAAGGAAAGGGCCGAGAGGAGAAGGGAAGAGATGTCCCAGATTGCCCTTGTCATGACTGGAGTTTATTTCTCCCGGTTCTTCTCCAACTTTAGTGTATATCAGAATCTTTTGAAGGTCTTACTCGCCCTCACATTCCTGCCTACCCCCGACCCCCTGCCACAACCCTCCAGAGATTCTGACTCCGTAAATCCTAGATAGGGCCCATCAGTTGTCATTTTTATAAGCTTCCTAATGATGCTTCTGCTAGCACTGTGAGTGGAACTCACTTTGAGTAGAACTGGTTGAACTGGTGTAGTCCAGCCAGCCAACAGTGGGAACTGGGTTAGTCCCACCAACAGTGGGAACTGGGTTAGTCCCACCAACAGTGGGAACTGGGTTAGTCCCACCAACAGTGGGAACTGGGTTAGTCCCACCAACAGTGGGAACTGGGTTAGTCCCACCAACAGTGGGAACTGGGTTAGTCCCACCAACAGTGGGAACTGGGTTAGCCCAGCCAACCATGGGAAGAGCTGACCATAATTTCCCTTACCCCAGTCTTTTGCCACTTTTGCAAGAAACCTTTGTGAAGAACTAAGAAAATCGAGGAGAACCTCTAGTCCTGTAACCCACAGCATGAAAATATGGGCATGGAACTCAAAACAGCATATTCAGGGATGATAGTCCCCCACCACTGGTGCAGGCAGCTCTCAGGCCGACCATGGCAGAAACTTGTGGAAGCTATATCCTGGACCCAGACTGCCCCATGCAAGGGGGATGCAAGGGGGGTAGCTCCCATGCAAGGAGCTACCCATAGGGCTGGAGGAGAAACATTACAGTTAAGTTTCAGACTAATCCTCAGAATTCAACTTTGACCGAGTAGTTCCAGAGATTCCTTAAAACTCCTCTCCCATTGGCTTGGAGGAAGGGAGTTTCTGGGTTTGTTGGAGAGAGTCCTTGGCAACGTGAAGGAAAACCATGGTTCAGCAATTTGGAATAGTCTCTTCCTCTCAAGGGATCAAAACAAAAGCGAACAAAAAATGGTTGATCTCGTCAGTAGGTAGACATGAAAGGCAGGGAGGATTTTAGTATTTAACAGCGTAGCCTGTTCATTTACAACAAGTAGATCAGGAATTATGTGTATTTTTGGTCAAGGTTGTTTGGCTTTGGGGGGCGGGGGGAGGTTGGCTTGGGAACATTGCAGAGCAATTAAGGCTGGTGATGCATCTGTTGTAGGTGCCCAGGTCCACTGGGTGCAAGCTTAAGGATGTGTGGGATTGCACTGGGAGGCAAAAAATTGTTTCTCTGTATATCTGCTTTTAGCAGCAAAATCTGTTCTTATTTTGAAAAGCTCACAACACATCCTGGCGTAACAGCAGTATATACTGTGATGAAAATGCAATTGATGTTGCATCATGAATTATTCATATGCAAATCACGCCTTGTAAAATAATCTCTACAGTGACAGATGGACAGACGTCCTTTGCCTCCTTTATGACCAGTCAGCCTGGATCCAAGCAGGTCGCCTGTTAATGGGGTTTATGACCTTTACTTCATCCTTCCTGGTGTAAGGCGGTCCAAAGTGCTGTGTTACGTCTTTGCCAAGAGGCTCAGCCTGGCCAGGCTCCAGTGTGATTGGAATTCGTTTTGATGTCATCAAAACAAAAGAGATACATTTCTACTTACTTCCACCTATTAAGGTTTGTCACAAAAATATGGCTCGGAAACATTTCTAAATAAATTACTTTGCCCTGTTGGAAAAAGTGCCATGCTGTTAATTTTATTGCTTTTCTGGCAAGCACATTAGTGTTAAGCAGTAGATATAATTGGAGGCATATTATAAATTAGACATGACGGCTGCTGAACAAAGATCTATACCAGCTTTAGACAGGGGAAAACATCTGAATTGGTTTCCAAGGAAAAACAGGAGAGAGCTAACTCAGCCACAGCAGTGGTTTGTAAATTGTGAGAATTCGCAAATACTTTCCAGTGCTGGAATGGCGATTATATCACTTTCATAATAAGAAAACCCAGTAGCAATAACCGAGGTGACAATTTGCAGGACTTATCATTATTTTGCTCACATCTCAGTACCTGTAGTAACTTCTGGAAATGAACTTCTCTTCTTTCTGAAACTGTGTGTTTAAACCAAGTAAGCATGTTAATGTGGGGTAGAAATGTTTCTTTGCTTTGAGCTTTTAAATTCGAACTGATTTTTAGACCTACAGAAAAGTGGCAGATACAGCACAGATCTTCTTTAGAGCCTACACCTTGCCTCCCCAATGTTGGCATCTTCTGCAACCATCGTATTTGGTCAAGGGGAGGGCATTAAGATCTGTACCAAATTATCAAGTCAACTACACATGTCATTCAAATGTCACCTATTCTTTTCCATTATTTTTTTTCTTTTCTTTCCTGGATCCTATTGATGAGGTTTTGGAGCAGTGGGGGTTCGGAGCTGACCAGGAAAGAATTCTTGAAGACGTCTTTGGTGCAAAAAGGTCATTTTGTTAAGGCATAGAGACAGGACCCCTAGGCAGAAAGAGCTGCACTGGGGTTGTGGGGAGTGACTGGTCATATCCTGTGGAGTTGGGGGCAGGTAAAGTCAAAAGGGAGGCCTCCAGAAGGACTTTGAAATGTTAAAGAGGCCTCCTAAGATACCTGAGGCCTTGCTGTTGTCAAGCTAAGGTTGTCTTTCCTCTAGTAAGGCATTAACAGTAGGACAGTAGGGGGTTCCTGGAGAAAGGTTGTACTCTGTACTTGCCTCGAGTATTTGTCAGTGGGCTGTAGGTAAAAAAGAAATTTAATTTTACCTGTCATTTCCTTCTTGCCTTTGTTCCCCACATCACTGTGGAGGGGAGGGTGATGTTGGAGCTCCAGGAAACGGAGTCTATAGGTTTCTGGAGAATAGGCTATTGATAAGATTGCCTTTTTCTTCTAATTTACTAAGATATTTGTAAACTGATGGAGACCCACGTCTTGCATGGCTATGATCTCTCTCAGTTAACCATTTGTTTTCTTTCCTTTCCTTTGTTCTTGGGCAGCCAGAGTGCCTGAGGGATATCACACACATCCCAAGGTGGGGGTGGAGGGGGGTAGTGTTTCTAGTTTGTACTTTGCCCTCAGCTTGCCTTATGCTCCCTCATCACTGTCTAGGACCTCAGGTTGAATTTTGTAAATATGTCTATTTAATTCCCTCTAGTCTATAACAATTCATCTGTTTTTCTTTCTCTTGCATATAAATGTTTCTTGAAGCACATTTTTTATGTATTTGGTGAAATAGATTTGGCATGGTCATGTGTGTGTGTTGGGGGATAAAGATGACAATTGAACAGGAGGCTCTCAAATGCCCCCTTGTTTGCTTTGAAGAAAAATTTGATGGAGGCCTTCCCAATACATTAGTAATCTACGACAACTTAGTCTTATTCAATAAGCTTTACTAATTGAGATTAAGATAGAAAAAGCCATGCAGATTTGGTTAAAAACAAAGGCTGAATATTATTTTTAAAAGCTAACATTTCACAAATAGATGGGGTTTTACTCCATTAATTTTTGTAAAACTCCCAATTGACTAACACTTTTCATTCTAATTGTTGCCAAAGAGATCATATTACTGAAGAAATAAGGCAGGTTTATAATGCACATATTATTTGTATGTTGTAGATTCTTTCCATTTCATAAAATACTTCTGTTCCTTGCACATCCTCCCCAGGAAGGAACTTTTCTTTTCCTTCTTCTTCACTCTAAAAAAAGCATTGGCTAAGCAAACATACAATGGCAGCCGGAATCTTGCCTAGACTCTACACATTTCAAATTAGTGTGATTCAAATTAATAAGTTTTTGTTGTACTCTAAGAAACTTAAAGTTGTTACCAAAATACGATTTGGGAGGAAAGCTGGACTATTTATAAATGCGTTCTTCTTAGATCGTGGCCCTCGGGGGTAGAAAGCGCAGGAATTCTCCTAGCTTAACCTCTCTACAAGTGACTATTGAATGGGGATACACATGCGCGCACGCGCGCGCACACACACACACACACACCAGCTCTACAACCATTGCTCTTGTCTTCTGTTTCAGCTATACTGTTTGAACTGTTCTGCAGCCCACTTCTGACACTAACCACCCAGGGTTAGCTCAGACCCCACGAGGGTGAAAGCTCACGGTCCAAAAGACTGCCCCTTCTTCGGATGTGAGCAGCCAGAACCCCCTGCAACTTTTCGCTGAATCCCTACAAATCTGGGACTCTTCCCATCTCCAGTTGAGTGATTTTTGGAAGGACCCACAGAACACTGGAAAGCACTGGTACTTACGATGACAGTTTTATTATAAAGGATACAGATCAGGATCAGCCACGTGAAGACAAGAGAGCATAAGGCAAACTGAGGGCAAAGTACAAGCTCACACACCCCAACGCTGCCACTGCCATCCCCCCCCACCACCAGGTGGGATATGTGCGACATTCCTCAGGCACTCCTGGCCTCCCAAGGACCAAGGAAAGGAAGGAAAACAAATGGTTAACTGATAGAGATCACAGTCATGCAGGACAGGAATCTCCACCAGCTTACAAATATCTTAGTAAATGACAAGAAAAAGCCTTTTCTCCAGAAATCTATAGACTCGGTTTCCTGGAACCCTAATGTCAACCTCCCCTCCATAGTGCTGTGGGAAACAAAGGCAGAAGAAAATGGCAGATAAAATTAAATTTCCTTATTAAGCTGCAGCCCATTGACAAATACTCGAGGCAGGCAGAGTAAGTTTCTCCAGGAACTTCCTACTGTCTTAATGCTAATGCTTCGCTAGAGGGAAAAGCAACCTTGGCCTGACAATAGCTAGGCCTCCAGTCTCCTGGGAGTCTTCTTTAGCAGATGAAAATCCCTTTGGAACATTCCCCTTAACTTTACCTCCTCCAACTCCATAGTGTATAACCAGCCACTCTGCACAACTCCAGTGCTGCTCTTTCGGCCCACGGACCCTGTCCCCATGCCTAATAAAATCACCTTTTTGCACCAAAGACCTCTCAAGAATTCTTTCTTGGCCATCGGCTCAGGACCCCACCATCACCCTGAAACCTCATGAAAGAGAAGCATAGGGTGAGGTCTGGACAGGGTCCTGAATGTGGAGCTCCCACACCGTCTCCTCGTGGACTCAGAGGATGTCACCCTCCCACAGCACGTCACTGTGTTTGCCAACCAGAAAGCTCCAATGAGGGGCATTTTTATTAGGGTTTCATTATGAATGAACATTGACCACTGGTTTGAATTCAGTATCTAGCCCCCTCTTCCCTCCCCAAAGGTCTAAAGGTCAGGCTGATCGCAGATGGCTCAAAGCCCAACCCTCTCTCATCACGTGGTCTTTCAGTTTGACCATCCTGGAAAGATCTAGAGACCCACAGTGAGTTACTTCATTAGCATGAGCTATCAGAGTCAGCCATGAGTAACAAAGACATGCCTGTCACTTAGGAAATTGCAACGATTCAGTCTTTCTCTCAGGACGAAGCCCAAATTCTTCAGGGTTTTTTCCTTCTTTACATCTTTTTTTCTTTCTGACAGTGAACAACAGGATATTACACACTGTTTGGAAATTAGGAAAAGTGTTAAGAGGGAGATATAAAGCATACATCATCCTACACAGTGATAGCACCACTATGAATATTGGAGCATGGTGTATAGATTTTCTCTTCATAATTTGTTTAATTTACCCCTAAATATTTAATGTTTGGATGCTGTTGTAAATAATACTTTAAAAAACTTCATTCCCCAACTCCATAGTTTTTTTGTAGAAACCTAGAAATGCAGTTAGTTGTATAGTTGTTGTATATTGACA
The DNA here is from genome assembly GCF_016509475.1 of Prionailurus bengalensis. Taxonomy (NCBI): domain Eukaryota; kingdom Metazoa; phylum Chordata; class Mammalia; order Carnivora; family Felidae; genus Prionailurus; species Prionailurus bengalensis. The sequence continues at coordinate 15,809,269 of NC_057349.1, read as the reverse complement.
TTGCCCTTAAAATTTTCCAAGTAGATGGCCATGTTGCCTGCATATAGTTTTCTTTCTTCCTTCCAATACGTATTTCTTCCTCCTCCTCCCCTTCTGCTCCTTCTCCCCTTCCCTCTCCCCTTACTCCTCGTCATCTTGCTTCATTGTGATGGCTATGTAGGATATTTTTTAAAACATTTTATAATACAGTACAATGTTAAATCGAAACCGGACAAGTGTGCATCCTTGTGTCACGTTCCTGATTTTAGAGTAGATGTGTGTGGTCTCTCATTGTTAAGTATGATGTTAGCTTGTAGGTTATTCACAGATGCCCTTTATTAAGTTAAGGAAATTTTCTTTAACTCCCAGTTTTCTTTTAATTTTTTTTTATCCTAAATGGATATTACATATTTTTAAACACTTTGTCCTACCTTTTAAGATGATTATTTTCGTCCCTTCTGTTAGTGTAATGGTCCACAATTGAATCACTTTTGAGTGGTATACCAACCTGGCATTCATTTGGTCATGGTGCATTATGCCTTTTGTATATATTGCTGGATTTCATAAGGATTTTCATGTTTATGTTCATGGACAGTATTGGTCTGTAATTTTTCTGTAATGTCTTTGTTTGGTTTTCTTATCAGAGTAAAGCTGACCTTATAAAAGAAGCTTAGAAGAAGTTTCCTTCTCCTCCATTTTCTGAAGGAGTCCCTGTAAAATTGTCATTATTCCTTCTATAAATGTTTTGTAGAATTCAGCAATGAAGCCATTTGAACGTGGAGTTTTCTTTGTAGAACAAGTTTCAATTTCAAATTCAATATCGGTAGTAGATATAGGATTATTTGCGTTTTCTCTTTCTTCTTGTATCATTTCTGATGATTTGTCTTTCAGGCAATCTACTATTTCATGTAAGTTTTTGAATTACTGACTTAAAGTTGGTCACCATACGTGCTTAGAATCCTTTTTAGTGTCTATTATAATTGCAATGACGTCCCTTCGTTTTTCCTTCATTTCTGATATTGACAGTTCAAAAAATTCTTTTATTTTTGATCACTTTTGCTAGGGGGTTATCAATTTGCTGATTTTTTCAAAACTCAACTTTTAGTTTTATTGATTTTTGCCTCATTTTTGCTCATTTTCTTTCTCACTGATTTCTAGTCTTTTATTATTTCCTTTCCTATACTTTTGTTCAATTCAGTTTTGCTTCTCCAGTTCCTTTAAAGTGGGAAGTTTCTATCATTGATGTTTTTTTCCTATAATATAAGCACTTAAAACTTTATGATTTTTCCTTTAAAGACTATCTCAGCTACATCCCACAAACTTGATAGGCTGTTTCATTATTAATCTGGTTCCAAATATTTTCTAATGTTTCTTATGATTTCTTCTTGAACTGATCAGTTATATTTACTGATACTGTCTAGTTTTATAATATGTAACTATTTTTAAAAATTATTTTTGTTGTCATCTTCTGATTTAATATCATTGTAATCACAGAACATTTTCAGGATGATCTTGACTGTTTTACCTTGATCAAGACTTATTTTATAGCCAGCGTATAGGCTCTCCGGGTCAGTCTTTCACGTGCCCTGAAAAGAAGTATATTTTGCAGTTTGGCATATAAAGTACCCTACAAATTAGGTCAGGCTGGTTGATAGTGTTGTTCAAATTGTGTATACTGTCACTGTGCTTTGTTTACTTTTCTAGCATATACTGCAAAAGCAACATTAACGTTTCCAAGTAAAATTATGAATTTGTCTATTTCTCCTTTACGTACTGTCGGTTTTTAATGACTGTATTTTAAGCTCTGTTGTTTAGGATTGCTATATAGGCTTTCTTCAAAAAGAGATGCATATCGTAACATAATGGCATTCTTTATATCTGGCACTATTCCTTGTCGTGAAAGTTATTTTGCCTGGAAATTAATGTAGCTATTCCAGCTTCTAAGCATTAGTGTCTGTATAGTAGATCTTTCTTCTGTCCTTTTGCTTAAAGCCAACCAACCTACCTTCCTTCCTCCCTCCCTTCCTCCCCTTTCTTTCTTTCTTTCTCTTTCTTTCTTCCATTCTTTCTTTCTTCTTTCCTTGTTTTTGGAGCATGTAATTGGCTTTATTAAGCAAGTCATGAATTGGGCAGCGTCTCATCTCACAAATAGAGAAATGCCCTCTGTGTCTTTATATTTAAATTGTGCTCTATTTGTAGTAGATAGCCTATGGTAGGTCTCTGCATTTTTGGGGTGTTTTTCCATGTAATTATCAGTGTGATTGGATTTAATCTACATTCTTACTACTTGTTTCCCACTTGTCCCATCTATTCCTTATTCAATTTTCTTACGTTTCACGCCTTCTTTTGGATTCGTTGTTTAATCGTTTGTTTATTAGCTGTATTCCCTTGTTTTATTTATTGGTTCTTTTTGTTGCTCTGGGATTTACTATATTCATCTTTATCAGAGTCTACCGTTACTTAATACAGTGCCACTTTATGTATAATTTAGGAACCTTAACACAGAAAACTTCTATTTTCCCTCGTTAGTCCTTGTGCGACTCTTAAAACAGATTTTATTTCTGCACAATCTACCATGTATTTTTATTACTTTTTTTATTACATTTTTATTACTTTTTTATGGTTACCTTTTAAATAAATTTAAAACTACGCAAAAGAAATCCTTTCCATTTTGCTACTCTTTTTTATTTTGTGTAAATCTGGGTTTATCTCATAAAATTTTCTCTCGCCTAAAAACACTTGCCTAGAGTTCAGCCTTGCTAGAGATGAATTTGCGCTTTTATTTATCTAAAAATTTCTTTATTTTACCGTCAGTTTTGTAGGATATTTTCTCTAGGTTTAGAATTATAGGTCATGGGTTTATATTTCCTTTTGCAATTTAATTTTTTTAATGTTTATTTATTTTTGAGAGAGAGAGCATGAGCAGGGGAGAGACAGAGAGAGGGAGACACAGAATCTGAAGCAGGCTCCAATATCTGAGCTGTCAGCACAGAGCCCGATATGGGACCTAAGCCCTTAAATAACCAAAAGATCATGATCTGAGCCAAAGTTGGATGCCTAACTGACTGAGCCACCCAGTGCCCCATTCCTTTTGCAATTTAAAGGTATTATTCCATTGTCTTCTAGATTGCCTCCTTCCTCCCTTCCTTCCTTCCTTCCTTCCTTCCTTCCTGCCTTCCTGCCTTCCTTCCTTCCTGCCTTCCTGCCTTTTCTAGAGCAAGCAGGGGAAGGGCAGAGGCAGAGAAAGGATCTTAAGCAGGCTGCAAGCTCAGTGCAGAGTCCAACACGGGGCTTGATTTCATGACCCGACCTGAGCCAAAATCAAGAGTTTGATGCTTAGCCAACTGAGCCACCCAACGCCCGTAGGTGGCTTTATTTCTGATGAGAAGTCAGAGATCATTCTTAATTCTGTTCACCTTTATGTAATATATCTTCTGGGCTGGTTGTTTTTTTAAGGACTTTCTTCTTATTGTTAATTAGAATAATTTGATTATAATGTGTCTTGGTGTCCCTTTTTAAACATTTATCCTGCTTGAGGTTTAGCAAGCTTTTTGGATCTGTGGTTTTATTCCTTTACAATTTTTTTAATAACAGAATTAGAAGAATCTAAACATTATTTTTATGGAAATATTCTGCACCTCCCTCTTGCACCTATCTTTTGGAACTCAACTTACAGGTGTATTAGGACATTTCATATTGTTCCAATCGGACTCCCAGGCTGTGCTCATTTTTTTCAGCCCTTTTTCTTTGAGTTTTTCAGTTTGGATGGTTTCTATTCCTATGTCTTCAGGTTCACTAATCTTTTCTTCTGCGTTGTCTAATCTCCTCTGTTAATCCCATCTGGTGAAACTTTTAATTCAGATAAAGTATTTTTCAGTTCTACAGGTCTTTGTTAGTTCTTTTTCATATCTTAAATTTTTTCAATTTCTCTTATGTTTATGCTTACTTTTCAGTCCTTGGCCACAGATAAAATATTTTTTTGAGTCCTTGTTTGCAAATTCCATTATCTCCGTTATTTCTGGATCTGTTTCTATTGATTGGTTTTCTTTTTAGTTATAGTTTACAATTGCCTGCTTTTCCATTTGCCTAGTAATTTTTTATTGAATACAGACCATTGTGGTGTCACATTGTGGACTCTCTGGATTTTGTTTTATTCCTTTAGAGAGTATTCAGTTTTGTTCTGGCTAGCGATTGTCATTTGCATGATCCTTCCAAAGTTTGTTTGTAAGTTTGTTTTGAAGGAGTACAGAGGAGTTCTCCCCTTAGGGTTAGTGTAGCCCTTCTACTAAGGCCTTCTGGGGTCTATACAGCAGAATGCTGCAGGTTTTCAGTTAATTTTCTCCACTCTTAATGGTCAGAGTTTGAATGAGTCCAGCTTTCTGTAGTCTTTCTTTGCCCAGAACTTAGCTTGCTCGAAAACTTCGATTCTCAGCTAAAAACTCAAATGGATTTCTGTTCTCATATCCCCGCTGCCTCAGCCTCCCTGTAGCCTCCAGTCTCTATTTAAAACTCAGCAGGACCAGTGAGCTCTACTAGATTCCCACATCTCTGTACCACAGTCTGGAAAGTGCCTTCAGACAGAAATCTGGGGAGATCATAGGGCTCACCTCATTTGTTTTCCTTTTCTCATTGATCACAGTCATGTTCTGCTTGTCTAGACTGTCTGACAATAGTCATTTTCTAGCTTTTGTCCTCATGGTTAGTTTTGTACAGTCAGAATCAAGCCTGGTTACTCTCTCATAGCTAAAAACTGAAAATTTGCCCTTCCTGCGAAGTTCTGTACCATTTTTTTCTTTCTTTCTCTCTCAGTCTTTTAAGTGTTTTCCATGCTCTTCAGAAATTCTCCTTTAAATGACTGGAGAAGAGTCCTTTGAATAGATATACCATAATTTGCATAAGAATCCCCTGTAATTTATGTGTGCTCATAGACCCCAGTTGTAGTGCATTAATATTAATGTACATTTTTTATTATTTCTGTAGGATTAAATGAAATTACTGTGTCAGAGGAAATAGACATTTCCGTGGCTCCTGGCACAAATTACCAACTTGCCATCCAGAAAGATTATTTTAGTTTAAACCCAGCAATACTATATGAAAGTGTGCATATCACCATGACTTGGCTAGTACTGGGTATTAAAATATTTTTAAATATTCAATTTAAATAAAAATTGATATTGTTGGAATATCATTTATTTAGAGGTTCATTTATTTTATTATTGCTGCGCATGAATTTGTATAACACCTAGTGGCTGTTCACATTTATTTATTGAAAACCTATTAACTTAAAATACATATATGTTTTAAAATGTCAATAGTGGACAAGTTCTTATAATGAAAACAGTCCTCCCCTGTCCCACACCACATCGAGCCAGTTTTTGTTGCTCAAAGAAAGCAAGTTTCAAGTCTAGATTTCTAAATTAGATCATCTAATGCTACTACTTCTGTTACTGATTTTAATACTTATTCTTCCTACTGTTTTAGGTTAGACTCTTACTTTAATCCTCTATCTTCCTTTCCCCATACTTCCAGTATATTTATATAGTTAAGTCAGTGTTTATGTTATTAGGTCTGTATAATGATGTTCTCTGCAGAGATGCTAGTGTGTTATTACACTTCTCATTCTTATTTTTTTTCTTCTTCCTAAAGTGTGTAGTTGTTCGTTGTTGTTTTTTCTTTCTGTGATGGCTTCCTTAAAAGAAATTTATTTTTTTACCTCTGGCATGTTTATATTTATTAATATAAATATCTTACTTTCCTAGAAGACCACCTCACTTTCACCTTTCTATTTACGTATGGGATGTTTACTTTCTAGACCACTTTTTCGTCAGGAGACTTCCTTAGCTGTTCTCCACATGTGTGTCATTGTTTTCTGGATCCCAGACCTTTACTGCTTTTTTTTTCTGTAGTTTTGCTGCAGCACATTCTTAAGTAATTTGCAAGAATCAATCACACATACTTTGTTTCTTTAAACATGGAATTCCAAGTTCAAATTAATTGTTATAAAATTTGAGGATATTATTAAAGCATTGAGTAGTTTTGAGAAGTAAAATGCCTTCTGATTTTATTCTTTTTTGGTGTGGCCCTTTAGTCTTTGGAACATCTGGGGGTAGTCTCTTTATCATTGATGTTCCAGAATCTCCTGATGGTACACCTTGACATTCATTGCACCTGCTATCCAGTTGAGCTTTTCAATCTAAAGGCCCTTATCTTTCAGCTCTGGGAACTTTTCTTACATTATTTCTTTTAAAACTTTACTTCCTTTGAGTTTCTGTTCTCTCATTGTGTAAATTTTGTCAGTTGGATGTTAGATTTCATTGAGAGAGTCTGTTTATTTGCTATTTTCCATCTTTTGTCTTTTGCTTCTAATTTCTGGGATATTGTCTTTGTATTCTGACTCCTACACATAGGAATTCATTTCTTTTGGCACTCATATTTTATTTTCAAGAAGTCTTGTTTTCTGTTTCTTTTTTTCGTAGCATATGGTTCATTTTTACTCACAGGACTTTTTTTTGGGGGGGGGGTATTCTTGTTCTTGGTCATTATATTATCTATTCCTCCTAAGACCAACTTTTAATTTTTGACTTGTCATGGTATCCCTCTTTTGTATAGCAGTTTTCCCTCACACCAGGTGGCCATTGGCTCTGAGTTTATATTTAAGAGTGAGGTCTTGAGACTTCCAAATTCCAGCTGTATTTTGGACTAGATCTCTAAAGGGCTCTCCTACAAAAAGGCAAAAAACCAATTAGATCTTAGATGAATCATATTATAATGCATGCTGAGTTTTCAGGAAGCAACAAAAATTTTTGAGTCCCCATAAAGCAACCACTGCAATCAAACGTAAAAACCAGAAAGCCTTATGCTGACACCTGCGTGGAATCTGTTGAGAAGAATGAAAAAGCCAAAATGGTGTCATCATGAAAGAAAACACTGAGCGAAGGTGGCAACAGAAGGATACATGTAAAAATTCCCGTTAAATGTGGAACTTAAAAATGTACGTTTAAACAGCTCATGGGCAAAAGAATAAATCATGGTGGAGATTTAAAGTATCTAGAGTAAGAAATAACTACTACGTGTGAAAATATTGAGAACGCAGGGAAGTTCACAGCCTTACACGTTCATAGAGAAAAGAACAAAAATTAAAACATCCAGGGTAAGAAACTAAGCAAAGGAACAACAGAATAAACCCAAAGAAAGCACAGAAGGAAGGAGAGTCCTAACATACAGAGACCGATTAATAAAATAGAAAAGTTAGTGATACAGGGGATCAACAAATAGAGCGCCCTGGTGGAGAGATCATGAGAAAAAGTGAAAAAGCACGTAAGTGATATCACAAATGAATAAGGGGCAAAGTTTACAAAGGTAATAAGAGAGGGGCACTTGGGCGGCTGAGTCGGTTGAGCGTCTGACTTCGGCTCAGGTCATGATCTCGAGGTTCGTGAGTTTGAGCCCCACATCAGACTCACTGCTGTCAGCCTGTCAGTGCAGAGCCTGCTTTGGATCCTCTGTCCCTCTCTCTCTACCCCTCCATCACTTGTACTATCCCCGCCCCCAAAAATAAGTGATAAGAGAACACAGTACACAGCTTTATGTAGATACATGTGAAGACATAGATGAAATAAATTTTAAAAAAATAACAAAGTTGATCCAAGAAGAAATAAAAACATGAATAAATTTATAATCATTAAATAAGTTCAATAAATAGATAAGAATCCTTCCACAAATAATGCATCAAAGGCGTTAAAGCAAGTCTTACCAGGCTTTCAAGAAACAGATTGTTATAAATTTAAGGGATTATTATAAAGAGAGTATCGTAAACTTTTCAAAAGAAAGGAAAAAGGGATATGTGCTGTCTCATTCTGCTGGACTCAGCTCACAATTCACACTAACAAATTACAGGATAAAATACATGCGATCATTTCATATCATGAAATTTAACACCTACCCATGATTAACAACAAGGAAAACACTAGGAAGGGAGCATACGTTAATAAAATGGACCAACAGCAGGGGCTCCTGGATGGCTCAATCGGTTAAGCATCCGACTTCAGCTCAGGTCATGATCTTGTGGTTCGTGGGTTCAAGCCCCGTGTCGGGCTCTGTGCTGACAGCTCAGAGCCTGGAGCCTGCTTCAGATTCTCTCTCTCTCTCTCTCTCTCTCTCTCTCACTCTCACTCTCACTCTCACTCTCTGCCCCTCCCCTGCTCACGCTCTGTCTCTTTCTCTCTCTTAAAAATAAACATTAAAAAATAAATAAAATGTACTGACAGCAGCAAAATCAAAGCCAAATAAAACAAACAGGAGTAAGCCTCATTTTTACTTATTTTCAGTTTTTTTAGTAAGCATCATTAAAAAAAAAAATGTTTGTTTTATATTAAAAGAGATAGGTAGCAAGCAGGGCAGGAGCAGAGGGACAGGGAGAGAGATGATTCCAAGCAGGTTGTCAGTGCAGAGCCCGACTCGGGTCTCGATCTCACAAATTGAGAGATCGTGACCTGAGCCAAAATCGAGAGTCAGACGCTCAACCAACTGAGCCTCCCAGGCGCCCCAATAAGTATCAGTTTTAATGCTGAAATGTGAGAAAGCATTTCAAATCAGGAACAACATTGCCCGCGATTGAGGCTTTTATGTCATTCTTTTACCAGTGGCCCCAGACAATGTAACAAGTCAAAAAAATTATATGAGATTGGAAGGGAAGACACTGCCATTGTTTGTAGACTACATGAATTTAGGTAAGTGCATAGCTCTCAGACTAGTTATTAGAAAGAACAAAAGTATTGGGGCGCCTGGGTGGCTCGGTCGGTTGAGCGACCAACTTCGGCACAGGTCATGATCTCATGGCTCGTGAGTTCGAGCCCCACGTCAGGCTCTGGGCTGACAGCTCGGAGCCTGGAGCCTGCTTCGGATCCTGTGTCTCCCTCTCTCTCTGCCCCCAACCCACTCGCATCCCGTCGCTGTCTCTCTCAAAAATAAATAAACATAAAAAAAATTAAAAAGAAATAACAAAAGTATTGAATAAGATGAGTTATAAGAAATCAGCTTCCGGCAGGATAAAAAAGCAATAACAGTGTATTGATTTTTGAAAAACAAAAATACTAGGAAAATCCAAAAAGGGAACTAAAAGATCTGTAAAAACATTTTGCTAATAGCTATGCAAAGCACAGGTTTCTGATCCTCAAAGCAGCTGAGTGCTGGGCACAGGTTGCTGGCACCCCTCGGGGCTTTGCTTCTGTGCCTTTCCAGTTCCCAGAAACAAGTGCCCCGATGGCTTCACTTTCTCCCTCTTCCCTCTGCCAGGAGCTGTTTGAACTGCTCCCATGTGTTGGCTCAAGAACAGAGAGACTATAGTTATTTTCTTTCCAAAAACTCTATGCTCCCTTGAGACCTCTCCGAGTTCTTGAAGGCCCTAGCGTGGGGAGAGGCATCTGGTCTGAGTTCGTCCATAGAGCTGTTACTGGGACATCCACAGGAATAATTGCTTGGTCTTTTCAGGGACAGGTGCTCCTTTCTGACCGGACCTGGGAGCATCTAGTCAAATCTCCTCCTCCCACCCCAGGAATATTATTCTAATAGAAGATCAGAGGATCCAGACACGAAAAGTATTAAGAAACAGCAGGAAGACGTTTCGTCACATGATAAATTGAAATTTAGGATCAGTAATCACCAGGTATAGAGTTAGAGCCTAATTTCTTTAGCTGAGTGGTTTGCAGTGGGGGCATTTTTGCTCCCAGGGGACATTTGGCAGTGTCTGGAGGCGCTATCGGTGGTGATGGCTAGTGGTGTTCCTGGCGTCTTGAGGGCACAAGGCCAGGGATCTAGCTAAACAGCCCCCCAACAAAGAATAACCTGGCTCAAATTCTCAGCAGTGCTGAGGCTGAGAAACCCTGCTCTACATCAGCAGCTCATCCAACAGTTATAAATCCAAACTGTCATCGCAGTGATAACAATTAGCATTTATTGAGCCCTCAGGACACCGGAGATGGGGTGCTAAATCAATTGCATACACATTCTCACGGAACCCGCCGTGAGGAAGGTACTATTCTCGTGCCTACTTTGCACATGAAAAAAACTGAAGCGTAGGGAGATTTAACCAGTGACTAAGGGGTAAAGCTGGAATTCAAACTGGTCTGGCTCCAGGGCCAGACCTTTCGACTAGGCTAAACTGCCTCCTGAGCAGGGCCAGTGCCCTCGTCTTATAGATGAGAGACCGTATGGGATCTTGAGGTAGGCGTGTTCCTGTTTCCTCTTTCAGTCCTTAGGTGCTCTATTAATTGTCTTTCTACTGCTTGAGTCAACATCAAATGACCTCCCTAAAGCCATACAGCTGGTTGAAGGGGGAACTGAGAACCCGCCCCTACTCCATCACGCGGATTCCCAGGTATCAGTCTTTATGGCACTTGATTGTGTACCCCTCCCCCCCAACGGGAATCCCTTTTGAAGCCGTACCTTTTTCTCCCTTCTATACATGTCCTAGCTTGGGTTAGCTTGAAAGCAGAGCCTGAGACAAGGGTTCGGGTGCACGTAGTTTATTTGGGAGGTGATCTCAGGAAACAGGAATGAGGCAGTAAGCTAGGGAGGGAGAAAAGCCAATAAGAGGTGTGTTTTTCAGGTAGCCACAGGGAGCATTGGGAGCCCCCCCCCCCCTGCCCCATCCCCATTGCCTTAAATCCATGCCTTTCCAAGCTGCACTTGTACTTGGGCTGAGCATACAAGAGCTTGGGGCAGGAAGAGGAAAATGCCGCAGTGCCTTGCATGCCTGAGAAGGGGTGAAGTCAGCAAAATTGGGTTAGGTCACATGAGACCGTCCCCTGCAGGTATAGCCGAATTCGGAGTTGGGCCTAAGGGACAGGAACCCACTACTTGTAAAAGGTTCACCAAGTGAGGTGGCGAAACAGCGGGGGCATAGTGATTTCTCAACTAAGTTTGAATATCCTTCCGCTTCACATAAATAGGAGAACATTTGCTGGTGTAATATGAAGCTGTCACAGTGTGTGATCAGATGGCCCCCGTAATGGTGGGTGTGCTACAGCCAGACTTCTTGACATTAGCTCTCTGCTTTTCCCTTTCAAAGGGGTGCTGGAATTATCTGGGGTTTTTTGTACAAGTTCTAGACCCATATAATCAACAAGAGGTAATCCTTGTTTCAAAGAATTTTCTTACCGTTTGTTTCTTTTGGAGGGAGACAGAGTGCGAGCAGGGGAGGGGCAGAGAGAGGGGGAGACAGAGAATCTGAAGGAGGCCCCAGGCTCTGAGCCATCAGCACAGAGCCCAAGGCGGGGCTTGAACTCACGAACCCGTGAGATCATGACCTGCGCTGAGGTCGGGTGCTTAACCGACTGAGCCACCCAGGTGCCCCAGCAAGAGGTAATCCTTAAGGGTCCTGTTCCCCATTGCTATTCTTGAGGAAGTTGCTCTTGAGGACATCGGCTAACCAGACGGAAATTGAAGGGATGTGCACTAAATTAATACATTTTTACAAACCCGGCTGGCCGTGGAGTCTGCCGGCTGTATTCAGAATGACAAGTACAAGCTGGTTACGTATCCTGAGACAGGCCAAGTGGGAGAGGCGATACATACAAGTGCGATTACGAAATGAGAGTCTTGTGACTTAAAGAAGCAGAAGACTGCTTAACTGTAACTTTGATTTTCTTAAAACCGTAGCCAACATTCATGGAACACTTACCGTGTAGGAAGCCTTTTAAAGCCACCTTGAGAAAATATTAAAGTATTTTAGAGACAGAACGGTGCTTACTTTTAGGAAGAAAGGAGGGAATTGGGAAGGAGAGAGCTTCCTGAGAGTCTCTGGAGCTGGCAGGATTCTCTCTCTGCCCCTCCCCTGCCCGTGCTCGGCCTCTCTCTCAAAAAAGAAATGTTTTTAAAATAACGCGCAACGCGTTCAACTATGTATGCTTTTCTGTAAGTATATTTTTGCAATTTATGTATGTATGTATGTATGTACTAATTAGAGTGAGAGGGGGAGAGAGAGAGAGAATCCCAACCAGACCCCACGCTCAGCGCAAAGCCTGACATGGGGCTCCATCCCACGACCCTAAGCCGAAACCAAGATCTGAGCCGACATCAGCTCAACTGACTGAGCCACCCAGGCACTCCTGTTTTTGCAATTTAAAGAAGGTGAAAATGTTGGTACTTTGTTCACTGCAACTTCTGAGGAGGAAGGAACGGTGTGCTTTCAGCCTGCTCTTTGCATTATCTTATTTCCTCCGCATGACACCCTATCAAGTGGATGATAGTGTTATTTATCCCCATTGTCACAGGAGGAAACTGAGGCACACACAGTTAAATTACTTATCCCAGGTCGCACTTCAGGTGGACGGCAAGTTTTGTTGTTTACACCTAATGCTTTCACTTGTTAAAGTCCCAGACCTGGCCCGTTCAAACGAAGTGGTCAGCAGCCTCTTGGTTTATTCGAAACCTGGGCCAGCCTGCACTCGCTCGATTGTTCACTGACTGGGCCTTGGAGCCCAATATGACAAGGGCACAGCGTCCCACAGGAGGAAGCTGGCCGCCAGGTTGTTTCAGAGCACTGATTTGTTTTTATAGAAACCTGCCACTTTTCCTCAGTCTCTTGGGTTTTTCCTTTAAATTAAAGGTCACCAGTTGATCATAGTGGCAAAGACAAGTGTCCTGTGAAGGCAAAAGGACCTCCAAAGGCCGAAGGCACCGGAAGACTGAAGGGAAAGGATTGCAAGCCCAGTTTGATGAGAAACGGTTTATTTCAGGGTACTTCACTGCCTTAAGGCGAGTAGATCGCCCAACCCCGCTTCCCCTAAACCTGCTTTTGTGACCCTAGGGGCCAGGAGTCTGTGCTGAGGGACCTCTGGGAGGAAAGTGTTTGAGAATAGCTGGGTGTCATATCTCCAGGGCTGATCAAGGAGGTTAAGCCCAGAGGGTATACTTAAGGGTGTGGTAAAACAAAGGAAAAGAACGGGGGGGGGGGGGGGGGGGGGGGGGAGGGTGTAGTGCTGTGTTCTAGAACACTTCAGGTCACAGAGAAGTCATCCTGGTAGACAGCCTTAGGTTCACACTTATTCTCATGTCTGCAGACTTGACCCCAGCAAGCTGCCATGTTTAACGGGCTTGGGGTGTGATTCCAGTTGACATTCTTTTCATCGGAGGTCTGGTCTCTTTTTTTTTTTTTTTAATTTGGGCTCTTCTTCAATACTGATGTCTTGTTGGATGTGTTTGTGAAATGGATGTCTATGAATAATCTTGGAAGACTGTTAATAAAGGGCAGTAAATATCAAATTAAAATACATCCGTGGCTCTTAAAGGGCTACAGTTTGACTCCTAGGGAGCGTCTGACATTCATTCAACCAAGCGAGCATTTATTTATTTGGCGTCTGTTTTGTGACCAGTTAGCACATGCTGTAAGTTTCACAAAAAGGTGGTCTCCGATCGGAAAGATGGGGTACAGGCAAATGCGTGTGTATTTTAAATCCTACCGAGCTAGGCTTTTGAATCAGCGTGTTAACGTAATGTGCGATAACTCACCTTGTAAGCTTAGCCCACACATCTCCTATGGCTTTCTTTTTCCTTTATGTTCAGTAGTGACTGTAGTGCTGTATCTTTCTTTCACCCTCTGGTCATCTTTTTTTAACCACCTCCTTTTCTATCTTTTCTATTTGCCCTTATGGTGCCTAGAACCATATCTGCACCTGGTAAGCTCTCAGCAGATGTCTCAGATAAATGAATGCCCACCATAGCCTCTCTGTTCCACTCTCGATTTTTAGGAGCAGGAGGATCATTTTAAATATTCTGTTGTAGGTGACATCTCCTACCTCTCTCTTCCTTAAACCAATATGTAGTCCTCGGTGCCTAGAAGCTAGATGGAATCAAGCAAAAAAATTGAATAGTCTGTGTGTTTCCACCCCGTGAATTAAAATTTTACAGAACCATTCCAAACGTTTCTTAAAGGAAAAAGGAAAGTGAACTGAACGTGTTGATAGATTTTCTGCTTTATCCATTTTTACTGCCCGGAGGCACCAAGGCTTCGAGAATGTGCATGAAGAATTATACACGTGCTCCCCCAGTTCAGCTCAGGCACTGTGGCTCCCCTCCCATCTTTCAGAAAGGCCAGAAGGGAGGCTTTGGGTTTGGGGAAGCAAGGAAATCAAGAAACCACTTGACTGAGATTTTTCACCCAGGTCCTGGTGGCTCGTTACGTAGCATCCTTTTCCTCCATGAGGTCACGGCTCTGATGCATGCCCCACCGAGACCCCCTCTAAGAAGGGCAGTGTGGTACAGTGGTCAGTGCCCAACCCTGGGTTTGCACCTCTGCCCAGCCACGTTTTAGCTTCATTCTTTTGACAACGTGCCTACAGTGCTGAAACTTAGTTGCTTCATCTGTAAAATGGTAACCAGAGTACTCAGAATGCTAGGTCACAGTGAGGGGACCTAGCCTCGTGGCACCTGGCACAGAATCATCCCTGGACATTTTTCTTCTCCCCTTACTGAAGAGTTTGTAAGAAACCTCTGTCTTCCGTCTTCTTTAAAAAAAATTTTTTTTTAATGCTTATTTATCCGAGAGAGAGAGAGAGAGAGAGAGAGAGAGAGAGAGGGAGGGAGGGAGGGAGAGGCAGAGAGAGAGAAAAAAGCCCACGCAGGCTCCGTGCTCAGCAAAGAGCCCGATGCAGGGCTTCATCCCCTGACTGTGAGATCATGACCTGAGCTGAAACCAGGAATCGGACGTTTAACCTCCTGAGTCCCCCAGCACCCCCGTATCTTCCCTTTTCAAGCTTTCTCTGTTTTTCCTAACTCCTAAGGAACAGAGTAGTTGTTTTCTTTTTAACACCGCTTCTTTTTTCCCCCCCAGGCATATTTTTCAGGTGGTGGAAGATAGAAAATAAGGCTTGCGTAAGAGGAGAAAATCCTCTCTTCCAGAGAAATTCCAGTGTTAGGCGGTGTATTTGTGAAAACCCAGGAGATGAATCGAAGCTCGTAACACTTGTTGGGAAACACCAAGGGACTTCGGAATTGACCCGGGATTTTTCAGTTGTCAAGATGACCAATTTCATGATAAGCGTGAATGTTCCCCAAGTTGGAGGAAGTTGATGCTTGCATGAGACACAGGGAATGGTTCCTGCCCCCCACCTACAACCTCACCCCCCCACCCCATGTCCCCAGGTTCAGGACAGACCCTGGAGGAAGAGACCCCAGCTCCCAGCCTCTGCATCTATAGCTGGCAGTACAGAATTGGTTATGTTTTCATCCTGCTTCCCACCCAGGAGGAGTTTCAGACCCCGCGTGTGCTGAAACATTAGCCCCTTTGATCTCCAACACCACACCCCCGGCTATGGGAACACTTCCCCCAGAACAGAGGTTTCCCCGGAAAACCTGGCCCTTTTCTTCTCCCCACTCAGTATGGCTGGAGTCACCACTGAGGAATCTAAACTGGCGGGGAGAAACCCGAGTGGCAAGAAAGTGTGCTTCCCTGCCTGGGGGCAGTCAAGCCAAACCCCGCCCCTCTGTTTGCGGACTTGCTCACTCCAGATGCACCATGTCAATAACGTCACGTCCACGTGCTCCCTGAAATACTTGGAGAAGGGGCCCCTGGCCATCTCTAATCTTGACTTCTGGTTAGTCTTGATTCCGGAAGTGCCTTTCTCCCATTCCCCGTGGGGAAAACGCTTCCCTTTAGCAGTGTCTCTGGCTTGCAGAGCTTTTATGAATTGTTACCGCATGTAAAGAGTAAAGGCAGGACCGTAATAGAGGGCCTCCTCCTGGTCCGCAATCCAGTTTCCTAAACTAAGCTCTTCTTCTCTGCTCACCTCCTTTCCTCCCACCCTAAAAGGAAAATGCTCCGTTTAAACGAACTAGGAAAACCGAAGAGTCAGCAAAATTGAACAGTGAGGCGCCCCACTGTGGCGTTGCAAACCCACGCTGCTGAGGTCTGGCTTCTTGGCTGGGAGGCTTAAGAGGAAAATGATGACCTTGAACGAACTCAGTGTAGACTCAGAAGGTCTGGCGTGCTTCTGTCCTGACAGTAAGGGAACAGAGGCAGGTAGCAGTTTGAAGGAGGCACGAGGTAGGGAACGTCGGTTTCCTCTCTTCATACTAGCCATTGGGCGCAGGACCTTGTTTCTTCTTCTGTAGGCTGCTGTGTTCCTGTGTGTCCTTTAATCCTGCCTCACAAGGCTGGTGATCCAGCCGAGAACATGCAACTGGACTCTCGTGTCCTTCCTGCCACCACCCAGTCATGTGTGGGAAAATCAGGGTTTGAGGAAAGACCAGGCATTGTCCATCAGGACTCCTGCAGTCCTTGTTACTGATGTCATTTTCAAGTGTCTGTTCAGAGGGGCACCCGGGTGGCTCAGTCAGTGAAGCATCCGACCCTTGATTTCAGCTCAGGTCACGATCTCATGGTTCGTGAGTTCAAGCCCCACATCGGGCTCTGCGCTGACATTGCAGAGCCTGCTTGGGATTCTGTCTCTCCCACTCTCTCTGCCCCTCCCCTGTATTCTCTCTCTGTCTCAAAATAAAATAAGATAGAATACAATAAAATCTATTCGCCTCTTTTGGAGAAAACTTACCCAGCATTGTCGCCCTGGTGTCACCATACCCCTTCACATTTTTTTTAATGCTCTATTTTATTTCTGAGAGAGAGAGAGAGAGAATGAGCAGGGGAGGGGCAGAAAGAGAGGGGGACAGAGGATCCCACGCTGGCTCTGTGCTAACAGCCCCATGTGGGGCTCAGACTCACGAACCATGAGATCATGCTTGACCTGAGCCAAAGCCGGACCCTTAACCGACTGAGCCGCCCCGGTGCCCTGCCCCCGTCACATTTTCATAATTCAGACGAGTGGCCGGCAAGATGGAACGCCATCGTGCCAGCCCTCTGGGTGGGAAAGGACAGGCGCTTTCTCATCTAAAGAGGATGCAGTCTGGGGTACATACAGGCCCGTCTGCAGCTGCCAGCAGCACAAGGCAGAACCAGATAAGTGCAGAGTGGAGGCAGGGCTGCTCAGAGCAGGGGGTGGGGGGTGACGTGACCGTAGACCTTGGGGAGCCCCAGGGGAAGAATGTCTACTAGTTCAAGATGGATGATTTCCAGGCTTCCGGCAAAGCCCAGAGTGCTGAGAGGGGACAGCCACAGTGCTGGTGGGGTCAGGGTGGGGGCGCCCAGAGGGGGCCTGGCGGGGGGGGGGGTGTAGTTCACAGTGGTCAGGGGTACTGACTCCAGAGCCAGTCTGCCGGGGCTCCCCTCCCAGTTCTGTCCCCTAAATAGCTGAGTGATCTGGGGAAAGCTACTTAATTACTCTATGCTTCCTTTTCCTCGGTTAAGTGGGAATAATAGTACCTCCTTCATCGGATTCTTGTGTACTCAGCTTATTATAGATCGTACCTCTTATCTTAGTGTCCGCGTGACGGGTAATAATTACATGAGTGTGTATAATACTACATGTAACAGCTGTATAATATAATTACAATTTACATTATAATACTAACTAGTAGCTACTAAAATGGCTATTATAAGGGTATAAATCGAAGCTCAGTGGCGTAGGACCTAACATGCCAATTCCGTAAATGTCATTCAATTCATTTTGTAAATAACGAGGAGACTCAAAAGGGGCGCAGGGTACATTTTCTAGGATCTGACGTGGTTCCTAGAAAATAACTCTGACAACAGTGGGAAGGAGAGGTGGGCACAGGTGAGACTGTCAGCAGGATGACCCAGCAGATGCCGCTCTCCATCAAGACAGGGCACGAAAAGGGTTGTAACCGGGGCCACGGTCACCCACGTGGGAAGCGAGGCTGTCTAAGCGATGGCGGTCAGAGAAACAGAACTTCACAGCAGATTGACGGGGGATGCAGGGAAAGACTGCATTCAGATGTGTGTCCTACGACGTGAAGTTCAGGAGCACTGTGGGCTTTAACTACGTGGATTTATGCACGTATACGCATGTGTGTATGTCCCTCTATAAACGTGTGTGTATATCCACATACCGAGACTTGTAAGAAAAACTGCACGCGGTGTTACGACACGCCATGTGTTCAGGCTGCACAAGTGCCTCCCTGCGATACAGAAGCAATCTGTTCCTCAACCCTGCGGCCACCAGTCTTCCCTAAGGATTCATCTCCGTGTTGGAGTATTTGCCAGCACTTTCTAAATAGCGAAAGATCCAATAACAAAATCACTTTTAGAGAGCTCACTTTGAAGCATGGCAGCACAGAAGGATCCTATGTTTTGCATCGACGTGTCTTGTGTTTGCATGAGTTCTTGATTAGGCTTACTGATCCACGCCCCGCTCCCCCCCCCAAATAACACCGTCAGCTTCTCTATGTAATTACATGCAGTGTGGTTGTCCTGAAGTATGGGGAACTCCCTCCACTTCCTCCACACCTGATCAGAGGTGGGCTTTGTAAGTGTCCTAGAAATGAAGCTTTAAAAATACGTGGGCAGGGACGCCTGGGTGGCTCGGTCGGTTGAGCGTCCGACTTCGGCTCAGGTCATGATCTCACAGTTCGTGAGTTCGAGCCCCGCGTCGGGCTCTGGGCTGACGGCTCAGAGCCTGGAGCCTGCTTCCGATTCTGTGTCTCCCTCTCTCTCTGCCCCTCCCCTGTTCATGCTCTGTCTCTCTCTGTCTCAAAAATAAATAAACATTAAAAAAAAAATTTTTTTTAAATACGTGGGCACGTCAGCACAGGCTTGCGGGTTAAGACCTCCTCAAGTGTCAAACTACCTATAGATCCATTCTACCCAAATACAGGGCTTGACTCTAGAGGTGAGCTAACTTACTTACCAGAGTTGCGCGAATTACAGTGACGGTTCTTGAAAAGGGGACATAAGCAGGTGGGACTTCCTCGTGCTACTCTTCTCTACTTCCAAATACTTAAAATCTTTCCTGTTGTTTTCTCTGATTTTTAAGGAGAATTAAATGGTTGGAAGTTGGAAGATACGGTCTAGTGCTTTTGCCTAGAGACTATGGGATGTGATTTTAGGGCCCCTGGAGGGACCACTGGTGCACCACTAGATTGACTCCATCAGTCAAGTTCATGGTCTTTAGTCTTTTTAAAAACGACCAAGGGTGGCCTGTGAGTTTGCGCGGTCCCCTGTAAATAGCCACTGCACAGTAGCACATTTTGAGTGTCTTTGGCCTGTGTCATTTTGTTTAATTAGCTGTCTTCTTGACCGCCAGAGACAGAGTTTGGGCCCCTCGGGAAATGGTTCACGGGCTGCATTTTGAAGAACTAACAAAAAGGAAGATTGAGAACTTAGCACACTTCCCACGGAGTGCGGCTCCCAGAACTTGGAAGGGGAAAAGGGTCCCCAAAATGTGAAAGAATAGGTAGTTTAGATGCTGAAGACAAACATTTCGAATCTAATTTCGCCTAAAGCCAGGTCAGCCTGGATCCAGCTCCTGGGTAGGGCTAATGGTTTACAAGAGAAATTTATTGCCTTTCTCCTCTCTGAGCGGCCAGGGTACCACTGCGCTCCCATGCGAACGTTGGTTCCTTTTAAAACGGGAACATTTTCAAGATGGTGAGAGAATCCACATCCGCATGGTTTTACTGTTGGAAGAAAAGTGAGCACCAAGCGGGGTTGTCACAGGAATATAAATGGGGGACAAGAAGAGGAAGGGGGGAGGAGCTTAACAGATTGTCTCTTTCTGTCATCCAAGTGCAAAGCGTTGAACGTGGAAAGGCTCGTAATGGGTGTGTGTCTTTTAAAATGAGAGCTGGAAGGTCTCTCTCTTTTTTTGGTTTTAAGTTTATTTTGAGAGAGAGAGAGAGTGAGAGCAGGGGAGGGCAGAGAGAGAGGGAGAGAGAGAGAATCTCCAGCAGGTTCCACACTGTCAGCACAGTGCCCCCATGGGGATGGGGCTCAATTCCGTGAACCGTGAGATCATGACCTGAGCTGAGATCAAGAGTCAGACACTTAACCAGCTGAGCCACCCGGGTGCCCTGAGAACTGGAAGGTCTTAAATTTAGATCCTACAGCCGTTTCTGCCTGGGGGGGAGGGGGGAGAATGAAAGTCATTAATACTCTCCCATCAAATTGGCAGATGTCTGTCCTTCTTGCCGATTTGAGGAGGGACGGGGATGGGTGGGGTGTTTTGCTGGTGTTAATCTCTGAACTTTTGACCAGAATGCCAGTGTCCATAAGCATTCCTCTAAAACACATAAAACAACACGAAAACAATTATGAAGCCAAAAAAACAATTACGAACTGTGTGCTACAAATGCTGGCCCCGTCACATCCCTTTTGTTACCTGTGTCCCCAGCCAGGTAGATGGCACTTGCATTCGGGCTGTCACAGTGGCCTGTGGGCCAAAGGCAGGGGCCGGGGGGGGGGGGGGGTGGCTCAGACGGTCCCGAGAGGCTGTGGTTCCAGTTGCGGGTTTGCAGGTGAAGGAAGCAAATTCTGACCTGAGATCAGATAGTCCCAAGTCTCAAAGGGGCAAGAGAGGTCGCCATCTGGAGTTCAGGAAGGGGACAGGTCCTTCTGTATTCAGATGACGCAAGGAGACAGAATGCACCCCCCAGTATCCCCAAGGCTGAGTAAGACCCTCATCAGAAAGATCCAAGGGGTCTGGGGGTGTCGACCCACAGAGAGCTCGTTCATGAGCAGTGGTCCATCCCCTGTGCAAGCCTCCCTGTCCCCGGTGTTTTAACTCTCCACAGTACCACTGGGACCTTGAGGGGCGGATGCCGGGGCTCACTGTATCTTCAGCCAACTGGGAAGAACCACGGAGCTTGACTTCTCCTACCAATGGTGTTCGCTGACCATGGGGTTCCCTGGGGTTCAGGTCATTAAAAGCAGTTGCGATATCTGTTTCCATTTATTTTCTTAAATGAATCACTGAGATAATTACGTAAGTGTACTGCCTGTAAAGTGAAACCATTTGAGAGCATTCAAGCGTGCATTCGTGCAGGCTCGTTATGACTCAGTCACTTGATCAGTTTATAGTTCAGCAGTAGCCTGCATACCTGCGGGCGTTCTGGCTATTAAGACAGTCCCACATTGATTTTATTCTGAGCCACATGTTTCATTTATATCTATAAAGGCCTGTTGATTAAAGACGAGAATTTGTATCAATCAGCTTGGGTGGCCATAACAAAATACCACAGACTGGGTGGCTTACACAACAGAAACTTAGGGGCGCCAGAGTGGCTCAATCAGTTGAGTGTCCGACTTCGGCTCAGGTCATGATCTCACGGTTCATGAGTTCAAGCCCCACAGCAGGCTCCCTACTGTCCTCATGGAGCCTGCTTTGGATCGTCTGTCCCCCTCTCACCCTGCCCCTCTCCCACTCATTCTCTCTTTCTCTCTCTCTCTTTCTCTCTCTCTCTCTCTCTCAAATTAAAAAAACAAAACAAAAAAACAGAAATGTATTTTCTCACAATTCTGGAAGCTAGAAGCCCAGGATCAGAGCACCAACATGGTCGGGTCTGGTGAGGACTCTCTTCCTGGTTTATAGATGGCCGCCTTCTTGGTGTTTCCTCACATGGTGGAGAGAAAGACAGGAAGCCCTTGGTGCCTCTTCTTATAAGGACAATAATCCCATAATGAGGATCCCCGCCCTCATGACCTCATCTAAACCTAATTACCTCCCAAAGGCCCCATCGCCAAATACCATCACACTGGGGGGTAGAGCTTCAACTTATGAATTTGGGGTGGCACCCACTGTAAATGGTCGGTCCATGACAAGTCTTGAAATTCAAGTGAAGGGTATCTAGGACACCTGGCGGAGTGAACTTTGTCACCATGCTTTCCTGAAACACCGATAAATGATGTTAAAGGGGAATAGTAGCATGGACCAGGGAAGACAGTAGCAGAGAGAAAAGTCAACCAGCTTTCAAAGCGGGAAAGCAGATGCGTGGGCTGAGGGGACCAGAGGAAAGCGGAAATGAAGGGAAGCCAGGGGCCAGACCGTCCATGCTGCAGAACCCCAGAAAGGTCAAGGAGCTGGAGGCTTCAGGTGACTCTAAAGACAGGCGTACAGGTGGGGCTGGAAAAGGTGGGTTCGTTGAAAGACCTTATAAGAAGCCGTTAGATCCCTGGATCTCCTCATTTACCCCCGTACAGAGCAGCAACTGCCTCACCTCAGCCCTAGTAAAAGAAATAGAGCTCTAATCTTTGTGGAGGTTGAGCCAACCTGAGTTTGGCCACATGGACCATGCCGACTGGGGTAGCAGGCCACCATAAGAGATGATGCATGGCCTCACGTTAAGCTGTGATAAGACCCATCTCCTCCCCTGTGTGCTGGGAATGCTGGCAGTCAAGGCTTGTGTTTTCCAAGCAAGAGAGTGGAGGACTCTTAGCTAGGGACAGTCTGCATCCTCCACAGGACAGAGGGGTCTCTGAGTGAAGCCCCCCACGTGACAAACTGCTCACTGCTCTCTGTATCAGTCAGTGGAGTGCCTGTAGCCACGTGTGGCTACTGAGCCCTTGGCAACGTGGCTAGTATGGCTGAATTTTTATTTCTATTTCATTGTAATGAACCTAAGTCTAAATCATCACAGGCGGGTAGAGGCCACCATATTCGACAGGCCTGGACAACTGAGAGTTTGACTTTGTCCTTCTAGAGGTTCTGACCTTGATTTTTACTGAAGCAGTGGTATTAAGTTTTACACTTGCTGGACCATTCCCAAGGAATTTCCTTTCTTTCTTTCTTTCTTTCTTTCTTTCTTTCTTTCTTTCTTTCTTTCTTTTTTTTTTTTAATTTTTTTGACACGTTTATTTTTGAGAGAGAAAGCACGCATGGGGGAGGGACAGGAAAAGGGAGACAGGATCCAAAGCAGGCTCCACGCTGTGAGCACAGAGCCCTCCATGGGGCTCAATCTCATGAACCATGAGATCGTGACCTGAGCCGAAATCAAGAGTTGTTGGCCACTTAACTGACTGAGCCCCCCCAAGCACTCCCTGAGGAGTTTCCTCTGGGCCCAGCGAGAACACGTCCTGTGTAAGTCACAGACCCTGTGCTATAGTTCTTCCTTTCCTGCACCCTTCCCGCCCCTGCGAGAACCCCGTATTTCTGCAAAAGTGCAACGCCCTCTGCTGGTGAGTGACTAACCTGCGTCTGTGTTGAACCCGTGTCTGGGCCCCTGTTCACGCGGATGTAGATTTGGGCCTCATCTTACCAAAAAGGCTAAATTCCTTCCACATCCTGTCCCTGCGATCAAGTACTGTATTTAAGGCCCGGTGGCGATTGGATTGCCACCCTTTGGGGCTTCATTTGTCCCGAGAATCGAGTCGATCGCTATTCAGATGCCGTATTTGGAATTCACCTACTCGCTAAAATTTATTTGTAATGTGTGACCCCAAAGTCAGTCTTGTGGACCTTCTGCAGCCATTTACTGACGCGTGCAGAGCAGGGAAGAATTTGAATCCCGCAACATGCCTGTTCCCAACTGAGGGTTAAACGGGGCAGTCATCTGCCTCCTTGTTTCAGCTCTCATATGGGAAGCAAGCGTCCTTTCTGCAGTCTGTTTTGGCCCTGTGTTTTTGTGCTTCGGTGTTTTTTGTTGGTGGTTTCTCTGTTTAATAATGGCCTCCCACATCGTGCCAAAGCATGATCTTGTGTTCCTAAGTGCAAGGAGGCTGTGACATGCGTCACATGTGTTAGTGACCTCATTCGGGCATGACTTACCGTGCTGTTGGCCGTGAGTTCAAGGTTAATGAGTTAGCAACAGGTATCCAATATTCGAGAGAACGGATAATTCATTAACTCCAGGGGGGGGAGGGGGATTCATTCACTCTGTCTACATGTACCAAACACCCAGGTTGTCCACATTTTATTGGTCTGTTATATATACCTCAGGAAAGGTGGGAAAAAAAACATGACAAAACAGAAGCACACATAAAACAAAATTGTGTGTTGATCAGTTGGCAAAAATGTGACCAGAGGCCAGCAGGAACCCAGCCCTGTATTTCCCCTAAGAGCAATGGGTCAGTGTTCATGAATCCTTTATTAGTACCGGTGTTCTAAAACATAACTACCACAAATAACGAGAATTGACCATAATTACTTCCTGCTCTACTTGTTACTGTAGGAGAAGTCTTGAAGATTCTTAGGGTCTCGCTTTGCTCCAATTTGTATTTGTATTCTTAGATTGTAACTAAAACCCGGGTGGCAGTCTTTATTGCAGTGGTTTTTGTAACTTGATTTTATCTTTGTTTCAAGGCCAGCAGCTTTCTGAGTTGTTGTTGTTTTTTTTTTTTTTTTTGTATCCCTTTCGGTCATTTTCAACGTTAGTTTCAGTGGAAGAAACCTACTGAAGAATGATGTAATTGCTACTCCTAAGACTTTATTTTCTACCTCCTTCTAACAGGGAAGAAACATATCACTCCTAAAACTCCATAAAAATTTTACTCTGTGGTCAAGGATTTACATGAGAAATTCTCCATATTGAGAGGTGTAGTTGCTATGTTTTTAAAAAAAAACAAAACACTATATTGAAGATAGTCCAGGCTAAATAAACACCTTTCATATGAAGATATTTCTACATGGAAGATGTCAAGCCTGTGCATCTGTGCCCAGTTAATGTTTAATATGAAGAATTTAATAATATTTAAAATTAATATTTAAAAGCTTATTTTTATTCAAATACTATTTCTTTTTTTTTTTAATTTTTTTTTCAACGTTTATTTATTTTGGGGACAGAGAGAGACAGAGCATGAACAGGGGAGGGGCAGAGAGAGAGGGAGACACAGAATCGGAAACAGGCTCCAGGCTCTGAGCCGTCAGCCCAGAGCCCGACGCGGGGCTCGAACTCCCGGACCGCGAGATCGTGACCTGGCTGAAGTCGGACGCTTAACCGACTGTGCCACCCAGGCGCCCCAAATACTATTTCTTTCTTGGGATTTAGGCCACCAAATAACCATGTAAGAAGAAAAAACATGAAAGTAGCTCAAATAATAAGACTGAATTAGTTGTGTGTATGTGAGAGAGTGAGAGAATGTGAATTAGAAATTACCTTAGTTAAAAAAAATCTTAGTTCCTCTACTAATTCTTGATACTTTATTGCATTTGTGTTTAAGAAACAAACATTGGGGGATGCATGGGTGGCTCAGTCCGTTGAGCGTCTGACTTCAGCTCAGGTCATGATCTAGCAGCTCCTGAGTTCCAGCCCTGCATCGGGCTCTGTGCTGTGAGCACAGAGCCTGGAGCCTGCTTCGGATTCTGTGTCTGTCTGTCTGTCTCTCTTTGAAAAATAAACAATCTTTTTAAATAAAAAAAAGAAACAACATCAGTGTGTCTGGAATCTCATAAGTACCAAATACTGAATGTTCTGGAGGGGAAGGGAAAAAAAAGAGGAAGAAAGGGAGGGAAGGAAGAAGTAATTTACGCAGTTCTCTAAATGTGAGAAAGAAAGCAACCACAGATGCCCAGACGGTACTATTTGCTAACAGAAACTTGCTGAATGCTGGGCAGGCCCCTCCTGTCCAGAGAATGGGCAGCTGGTTTATACACAGAGATGGAGGCCCTCCCATTACAGCTTGGAACGGCCTTGAACAAGCCTCTTAGCCCCAGAATCAAGAAGTGTGACCCATCACAGGATCCAAGCTAAGTGTCCACGGTGCATTGAGGGTCCACTTGTGCTCTTTTAAACATTACAACCATCCTGTGCGTCAACCATCAGTCAAACATCAGTAAACAGTACACTATAAACAAGAGAACTGAGGCCCAGAGAGGCCCAGGAACTTGTCCAAGGTCACACAGCTAATAATGGTGGCAATGGAGTTTTAGGTCAGGTCTATCAGACTCCAGATTCTCTGCTTTTAACCATTGTCAAAGCTTTACTATACACATCAACCTGTTTTCTGGATGCCCATTTGATTTAAAGGAGGCGTGCTTTAATATTCTTACTTGCCCTTTCTGTCTACAGTAGATGCTGTCGTGGGGGCATAAAATAATGTATTCTTAAAATACTCTACGCAGTGTAAGCACTTGCCACTATTTCTAGAGAAACATATGGAAGTTGGCTGTAGACGTCAATCATCGGTTAGGAAGTTTTTTAAAATTTGGCAGAAATTGACCAAGCGGAGAAATTTTAACTCCTAGCCATTGGTTAGTTCCTTCTTGCGTTCCTACTTCTGCTACGTGATTCCTCAATGTAAGGTCCATATTAAATGCCTGTCAGTTGTTTTGGGAGAATAAGAAGCCTGGATGAAAGTACAGGTGTTGGGGCACCTGGGTGGCGTAGTCGGTTAAGCGTCCGACTTCAGCCAGGTCACGATCTCGCAGTCCGGGAGTTCGAGCCCCGCGTCGGGCTCTGGGCTGATGGCTCAGAGCCTGGAGCCTGTTTCCGATTCTGTGTCTCCCTCTCTCTCTGCCCTTCCCCGTTCATGCTCTGTCTCTCTCTGTCCCAAAAATAAATAAATGTTGGAAAAAAAAAAAAAAAAAGAAAGTACAGGTGTTATTATGTGTCTCACCTTCCTGAGATTGATTCTTGGTGTGATTGGAAGTTTCCTGGAGTTTGGCTTTGGTCTTAGCTGCTAAGTGTCAACCTTGAGCCCCTACGTCATGGGAACCTCTCAGCCTCCGTTTCTGAGAAGGTTGCCGTAGAAAATCCTTTTCTTCTTGTCCATTCGTAAAATAATTGATTCCATAGCTCTTGGATGTTTTTCCATATAGACCTATATATTATACTTACAACTTCTAGAAAGGATTTAAAGTGGCTTACGTGTATGAAAATATAAGCACAGATGTATCTCTGATGTATTGTGTATAGATGATTCGTTACACTTGAAGGCTATGGCTTTTTTTTTTTTTTTCCTGTGCTAGACTTTGTCCCATCTTGACGCCGACTGGTATATACAAAGTATGGCTGGCCTATTTGGGGTCATATGTGCCTTCCATTACGTTTGACCGAAGACGACGTTACTCAGAGACTTACTCTCTCCCTCTCTAAATGATAGATGGCTTTAGTTGACAGCTACCGGAATTTTGACTGCCACGGGCCCTCAGAAATGGAGATTTAAATGAAGTTAGGCATGCTGGACGTGATGTTGCGGAATTAGAACTGTCTTCTGGCTTCCTCACTAAGAAAGGTATTCTGGACTTGGGACATACATGTTCACTGTTGAAGTGCTTAGAAAACAGTCACATCAATATACCTTTATTAAATTGTTAATTTCTTTGATTGATACTTTTTAATCAGATACCAGCTTACAGTGTTATAGCTCTATAGATAATCATGCCTCCGTGTGATTTATGTCAGCTTACATCATTATGGAAATATCATAACGCTTCATTAAGCAGTAGGAAATTAGGCGTTCTGCATGGGTGATTTTACCCAGAGATTATCTCTGATAAACGCCTTAATGATTTTTTAAAATCAATCTCAATAGAAGTCTCTTGAATATACATGCTTTCCCATTTCTCCTTAGAGTAAAGTAAACCTAATTTTATGTTTTCTTGATGCTTCGGGGTTCTTATTAAAACATTTCTTACTGGGGCGCCTGGGTGGCGCAGTCGGTTAAGCGTCCGACTTCAGCCAGGTCACGATCTCGAGGTCCGTGAGTTCGAGCCCCGTGTCGGGCTCTGTGCTGACAGCTCAGAGCCTGGAGCCTGCTTCTGATTCTGTGTCTCCCTCTCTCTCTGCCCCTCCCCCATTCATGCTCTGTCTCTCTCTGTCCCAAAAATAAATAAACGTTGAAAAAAAATTTTTAAAAAAAACCATTTCTTACTATGCCATGTGCTGAATGATGATGCTCACAAGGGCTAATAAAAGGCGTAAGACGATTTAGTCCTTTTTCTTTCAAATCCCCTCCCCGTCTCCATTTCTGTAAGCTGCTATTTCACCAGCCTGCCTCTTGCTTCCTAATTTATGTTCCTAATCTGGAATGGGCTAGGAAACCAGACTACCAAACCCATTTAAATTGTGAGTACAATTAAACTATAAGCTAGGTGTGGGAGTTTGGGGAACTCTCAAAATGATTCACTGCCTGAGTTTCAATGCATGGATTTGTGCCATCCATTCTGCCGGCTGCCTTGCTTCTCTGGCTTCTTACGAGTTAGCTAGAAACTTGAGCTGCAATTTAGGTAAGTGAATGCCGTAGTGACTTAAAGCCCCGAAAAGTATTTGAAAGTAATTCCTGGAGTCATATGGAGGACAGCAATTGTTGAATGTATTTCAGGTCATTAGGAAAAGTGAAATCCCTCTAATTTTAAATACAACAACATGAAGGAAAACTATTAACGGAACTTCAGAAGCATACTCTTAATCAGATCACCTGCTCTCCCAATGGTTTCTTTGAACTGGGGGAGAAAATGACACCGATATGGAAGATTTCACCTTTTGGCTTCAGCTCACAATAGACCATGAGCCCAGTATAAATCCTGCAGTTCCATGGAGGTAAATTAAAGTTTTAACAGAACCTTCTCATTAACTGGTAACGTGAGGCTTGAAGGTAGCTTAAGGACCTTATTAGAAAGTTCATCCAACCTGTGCTTTTAGACAGGTGCATTTTAAAATAACCTTTTAGGTGCATTCTAAATTAGCAGAGCCTGGTCTAGGTACCCCCCCCCCCCACCTCCACCCCTACCCCTGCCTCCGCTATCTGAAAGTAGAGCATTCCCATGAAGCCTTTTGCAAACGGGAATGGCATAAAGCAAGGAAGTAGTTACAGTTGACCCTTGAACAACAGGGGGGTTAGGGGCACTGACCCCAGCTCCCTGCATAGTAGTAAAAAATCCACATAAAACTTGCGAATCCCCAAATCTTAACTACAAATAGTCTGCTGTTGACTAGGAGCCCTACAAGTAACATAAACAGTTGATTAACACCGATCTTGTATAATATATATATATATACATACATATATATATATGTACATATATATATGTGTGTACGTATATATGTATATGTATACGTATATACGTACACACATATATATATATAAAATAAACTGTATCCTTACAGTAAAGTAAGCTAGAGGAAAGGATGTGATTGAGAAAATCCTGAGGAAGAGAGAATACATTTCCAGTGCTGTACTATGAGTAGACCAGTACGGTTCAAACCCGTGTTTTTCAAAAGTCATCTGTACCATGAATTTATATATCAATATCTTTGAGCATTCCTACACCCCCGAAATAACGTCTTTAAGCTTTCATGATACCTCAGGACACACCTTGCTGACGGACGCACAAAAATCAATGCAGTACACACACCTACACAGTTCAAAGCCCTGGCGGCTGAATGCGGAGATGCTGGGTGTAGTTCCGGGGGAAGAAGCTTGGTGGCGCCACTCTCACTGCTCAGGGCGCGTGCTGCCTCTATCAGGGCTCTTGGCAAAACACAAGCTAAATGCTTGTTTTCGCTTTCGACGTTTTTGTTTTTTGTTTCTTGTTTTTGTTCAAGTGAAAATTGTCTTTGCATTTCTCTCCGTTAACAAAAACAGGCACCAACGTAGGTCTTTCCTAAATGCGAAGTGGCGTGATGTGAAGTTGTTTTTTTTTTTTTTTAATTTTTTTTTCAACGTTTATTTATTTTTTGGAGGACAGAGAGAGACAGAGCATGAATGGGGGAGGGGCAGAGAGAGAGGGAGACACAGAATCAGAAACAGGCTCCAGGCTCTGAGCCATCAGCCCAGAGCCCGACGCGGGGCTCGAACTCACGGACCGCGAGATCGTGACCTGGCTGAAGTCGGACGCTTAACCGACTGTGCCACCCAGGCACCCCGATGCGAAGTTTTAAAAAATCGAGGGATACCTGTATGCTTTAAATGAAGCCAGTCGGAGAAAATTCCCACCCCAAATTTGTAAGCTGAGACTTGGATCTTTTTTAATCCTTTTTTTCCGTGACAAATCTATTTCCTCAGGGTCTTGCTAGTGGAATAAAAAAATTCTCCGAATAAGTCAGTTGTAGGCAGCGTGTATAAATGGAGTATCCATATAGGCTTTGAGTGTGTAATTTCCTTATTTGGAAAATTAAAATGCCTTCCCCCAGCTGTGTAAGTTAGGAAATGACAGTAACTTTGAAATGAACATTTGAAAAGGTAAAAATTATACTTTGACTACAAATGACATAGTAAAGCCCCCTAATGGGGTTATTCAAACAATGGTACACAACTTGGTGTGAAATGAAATTAACTCTAGGCAACAGGGTGGCAGTACTGTTCCTCATACGGAATGTTCAGAATACCTAGAATTTGTTGAAGCCCACTTTCCAGCAGCTTTGTTTTCCCCCCTCTAACTTCCGGTGTTTTCCCTCCCGCCTCATCACCATGCTGGTCTCTAAGGCTCAGTGATTTCTCTCATGTTGCGTCTCATCTAATTTCAATTCCCTAGGAAGCCCCTTCCCTCCTTTGGTTGTGCACTGAACTCTGGTTGTCTCTTTGCTTCTGATTCCTTGCTACTTCTCCAATTCCATATATTTTGTTGACCATCATTGTTTTCATTTGGATACCCCAACTCATTCAAAAGGTGATACCAACTCCCCTGTCCCCACCACCCCCCCTGCCCAAAGCAGACCCTTTCCCACCCAACTTTACTGTCATGGCAAGGGCATCACTCTAGTTCAGTGCAGAAAAGAATTTAATTTAGGAGATTAGGTGCTTATATCACCAGAAGAATGAAAAAGTAACAGAAAGTTATCTGAATACATGTAGGTGGGTGGGTAATCAGAGTCAGGAAAATACACAGCAGAAACTCCGATCAAGGTCCGAAGATTCAAGTGCATGATTGCAGTGCCTAGCAAAAATCCTCAGGGGAAAACAAATCCCTAGCAGAAGTGAAAGAAACAGAAGAATCTTAGTCCCGAAGAATGGAAGGTTCAAGGATAAAACTGAGAAAAAAACCAAGTTACTATAACTGGGGCTCCAGAATCAGAATATTCAGGTGTTAGCCCTGACTCTGAATACCCAATTAGGGATTGATTCTTCAGTCTATCCAAAGCCTTGCTATGTGCCTAGAACATAGGATGTGCCAAAACCAAAACAAATTGTTAGGAAGAATGCATGAATGAAATCCACAGATGAAATATTCAGAATTTGCTCATTGACTTGAAGCAGAAGTGCTACCCTGAGGATCGAGGGCACAGGAGACCTGGTGGGATCAGCCTGTAGTGGGGATGAGTCCTTCATTGAGGCAGAGCCCATCTAGTGAGATCTGTCCCTGGTATTTCTGTGAAACTAACTTTCATTAGTTGTAGGTGCTACATTTAATTCCTGTAACTCTCAGGAAGTCCTGAGATGTAGGTGCTACATTTAATTCCTGTAGCTCTCAGGAAGTCCAGGAGAAGGCTTATTTTAAAATTTCTTTAGTTAGCGTTTCCTTGTTTCAGAGCCTATTCAAACTTTTGTGAAATTTTGCTATCATTTAATTCAATAACGTGTGGCATCCTGCGTTTAAAATAATAATTTTAAATATGTCTATTTCATTTTAGAGAGAGCATGCACAAACGGGGGAGAGGGGGCAGAGAGAGAATTTCATGCTCAGCATGAAGCTGGACGTGGGGCTCAATCCCATGTCCTTGGGGTCACGAACTGAGTCGAAATCGAGAGTCGGACCAGGCGCCCCAGTAATTTAAATTTTTTACAAGTCTCCTTCGCTTGTTAACACCTGCTGGGGGTTAAGTATTTTGAAAGATTTATTTCAATGATTTGACTGAACCTCAAACACAAAATCCTCTCATCTTCCTTCAATAATATAGTAAAGAGTTTTCATAAAGCCAGAAGTTTAGAAAAAGAAGCTGGTACGCCTGTGTCTTGCAAAATTTGACCTTCGTGATATTTCCTGATCTTTTTTCCCCTCAAATCCTTTCCAAAATCCATCGTAAATAAAATAGCGCATTAGACCCCCTTCAGGAAAAGAAATTCCCATGGCCCCTTACCACGTGACTGAAATAGACCTGCAACTTTGAAGACTGAGCCATATCCCAGGCATCGAGTTCTTCTATTAAAGTAGATATTCATGGCTATATCATGGACTAACCCTCTCAGAAGAACCTTTCAGAATTAGTAGCTCAGAAGGGGTTACCATAACTTGGTGGGGGCGCTGGTTGAGACCTTTGTTCTTGTTCTGATGAACTAGAGGAACTTCCTGGCTCCTGTGACCTCACGGTACTCGGCTCTGCCTTCCCAGCCCAAGTCCCACCAGCTTGCACCTGCCATGTGACTCCTCCCTGCTCTCTCTCCCACCGCTTGGCTCTTAGCTAATCAGCTGTCTCTAGAGACCCCTGGCCTCATGTAGACCAAGGCCGCCACCACCTCTGCATCATATATGTGGTGAATACTTAACAAGTGTCTATTCTCGACATTGTGGTTAGTGATGTAGTGACAACTGTATTTTATTACGGGGTAATAACTATCTGTTGGAAGCACCGGAGGGAAATTGGCAGTTAAGACTGCTGAGTTAATCAGTGGGCAATCTTTTGTGCCCAGGATGTTTCAGCTTACGCCTGGAAACCTAAGGCATTCGATTTTGGTTTGGTTTCATTCGGTGCTGGGTTTGTGGGTTCTTTTGTTTTTATCATAAATACAGAGGATACGAAGTAAGTATTCAAGGTGTACCTAGAAATCAAGTTAATGGAATGAGCCTCCTACCTAAAGCTAGTCCAGGGTCTTAACTACAGAAATACTTAGTATTTGGTGACCAAATTAAGGAAGGAAGGAAGGAGTGAGCTAGCTTTGGACACAGCCGTCTTATTTCAGGAATGTTGACTTAAAGTGGCACTTTTGTGGGGCGCCTGGGTGGCTCAGTCAGTTAAGTGTCTGACTTCGGCTCAGGTCATGATCTCACTGCTCGTGGGCTTGAGCCCCGTGTCGGGCTCTGTGCTGACGGCTCAGAGCCTGGAGCCTGCTTCGGATCCTGCGTCTCCCTCTTTCTCTCTGCCCCTCCCCTACTCGCGTGCTCTCTGTCTCAAAAATAAACATTAAAAAATTAAAAAATAAGTAAATAAATAAAATGGCACTTTTGAGAATCGCCTCACCGGTAGGTTGCAACCGCTTAGATTAAGTCGCCTACACATCTTTTCTCACTGTCCACCGGGTTTCCCTAAGGTTGGAAGGGGTGACAGCACTAGGGAAAATAAGAGGAGAGAGTCTGGTCTTTCACAGGGCCCGAACATCGAAGATGGACCAGTGTCCCCCGAGGTAACCTGGACAGTAGCCAGTGTCAAGAAAAAACAAAGCTGGACACTCAAGACAGATTTTAGTATCTACTGTTGCAGTAGAGGAGAGACCCCAGTGTAACCTGAGCTCATCTCCATGGGAAGGCAAGGCAGGAGGCCTTTTCCACCCCGGGGGTGTGCCGAAAGGAAAGAAACAAAGGGCCTAGGGACGTGCCTAGGCCACCTATGTCTGCTACCCGGGTCTTCCTGAAGCTGGGCTCCTTCCCTCCACGGAGATGGAGAGACAGAGGCTCTGTGTTTCTTGATGCTTATATTTCAAAGGAATAAGTTCCTTGAGAAAGACACCCTTAGGTTGTAGATGACACACATACATCTCCAAGGGACCGCGGAAGTATTTTCTGTCGTCAGTTTTCTAAAGTAAATGCTCTAAGAAAAGGGAGCTCGGGAGCTATGTAGGTGTGGGCCAGAGCAAACAGTTTTTAAGGTCCTTCAACAGCCTCGAGCCTTCTCGGGAAACCCTTGAAAACCGGGTAGAGTCGTCATCGTCCTAGGAACATGGCCTTGAGCTGCTAGAAAGTACGCTAGTGTTTCCTCAAGTCTCTTACGGGATGGTGGGGTGGCGGGAATCGTTTGTGTTGAAAATTGAGTTCCAGGGAGCCTGGGTGACTCCTGGGTGACACAGAATCCGTCAGTTAAGCTTCCGACTTCGGCTCAGGTCATGATCTCATAGTCTGTGAGTTCGAGCCCCGTGTCGGGCTCTGTGCTGACAGCTCAGAGCCTGGAGCCTGCTTCGGATTCTGTGTCTCCCTCCCTCTCTCTGCCCCTCCCCTGCTCATGCTGTCTCTCTCTCTCTCTCTCTCTCTCTCTCTCTCTCTCTCTCAGAAATAAACATCAAAAAAATTTTTTTAATTTGAAAATTGAGTTCCTGTAGGCCAGGATTAAAGCCTAGTCAAGAAGAGGGCTAAGAGGAGCCTGACTACAGTTTAGTTGAGGAGAATGTTGGTCTCCACTTTGGGAGAAACTCCAAGAGGACAACGAGATGGATGTTAGAGGGACGTTTTTCCCAGCCTCCCCCTGAGAAGCAGCACTTCTGCGGTTACCTTGGGGCCTCCAGTTATGGTAATGAGAAAAATGTCACTTCCTTATCCAGTAACAGGATTTAAGGGACTTGGGATTAAGTGTGCAATTTCTACCTGAGACTTTCTTCTTCATAAAGTCAAGTTAGGGTTTTAAGGTTATGCTGATTTTCACCTATCATAAGCTTTTTTTTAAAAACATTTTTTAACGTTTATTTATTATTGAGAGACAGAGTAACACAGAGCATGAGCAGGGGAGGGGTAGAGAGAGGGGGAGACACAGAATCAGAAGCAGGCTCCAGGCTCTGAGCTGTCATCACAGAGCCTGACACGGGGCTCGAACTCACAAACTCTGAGATCATGCCCTGAGCTGAAGTCGGATGCCCAACCACCTGAGCCACTCAGGTGCCCCTTTAATTGTTCTTAATGTTTATTTTTGAGAGACAGAGAGAGAACATGAGTGGAGGAGGGGCAGGGAGAGAGGGAGACACAGGACCCAAAGCAGGCTCCAGGCTCCATTCCGAGCTGTCAGCACAGAGCCCAACGTGGAGCTCGAACTCATCAAGGGGTTTACTTTGCCCCTTGTCTTTTCCTCCCTCCCCCCCTTCCACTCTCCCTCCCTCTCTCCCTCCTTCCCTTCCCTTTTGCCACAGAAGTTGAAGGTTGCTTCCTCCTCCTTTAACATGTGAGAAAACTAATTTTCAAAGTTGTTTCCCTTGGGCCTTTTACAACAGGGGTCAGCAAACTCTGATGTACAGGCCAAATCCATCTCCTACCCTGTTTTTTAAATAAAGTTTTATTGGAACACCGCCATAATCACTCATTTGTGCACCGTCTGTAGCCGCTCTGGTAAACCTGAGTGGTTTCCACAGAGACTGTGTGTGTCTTTCCCTTTGCAGGAAAAGTTTGCCAACACCTATGAGACGTATTACAAACGAATTCTTTTTTCCATTATAAATATGCTTTCCGTCTGCGTGAAAAATGGAGCTAGAAGGCTTACAGAATCCAGACTTAAACTTTTGGACTCCATTGTATCCCCCCCAGCTTCCCAAATTATCATCTGAGAGATTCAACTTGAATGGGAATAATCAATCCTATCAAAGCTTCGAGTAAGGGACCAAGTGCATAATAGGCAGCCAAGTTTCCTCACAAACAAGGAACTTTGGCTCACAGATATTCTCAGTGAAGCCACAGTTCCCCCTTAATTGTGGAGAAATTGTATGGGTATGTGTGTGTTTTGAAAATCAAAACAACCACAATAACAAACCTTTCTTTCTTTCTCTGAAAAAAATATAGAAGCTTTTCTCTTATTCATCCTTTCCATAAGATTCATCCCAGTTTTCCTCTATAAGGAAATCAAATCTTATAATCCCAAAGGGTCAAAGAAGGTCTTTAGTTTGTGATATGATTTCTGTGACCTTAGGTGAAGAAACAGCAACTTTTAAAAGCTTTTAAGCTCATGGCCAAATATCGTATCTCTGGATTCTCATAATTTTCCCTCTCTGAGTTTTGACATCTTTTAAAGAAAAATATTTAATGTTTATTTATTTTTGAGAGAGAGAGAAAGAGAGAGGGAGACAGAGCATGAGCAGGGGAGGGACAAAGAGAGAGGGAGACACAGAATCGGAAGCAGGCTCCAGGCTCCGAGCTGTCGGCACAGAGCCCGACACGGGGCTCGAACTCCCGAACCACAAGATCATGACCTGAGCGGAAATAGGAGGCTTAACTGACTGACCCACCCAGGCGCCCCATCACCATTGTTTTTAAAGATGCGAAGCTGATGGCATCACTGAGCTAATAGCTTTGACACATCATATGACAGAGTCCAGACAGTTTCTCTTCAGATTCGGTCTTCGTGATTTCACAGTGATTCATTTATTTAGTTAGCTCTGTCAGGTCACAGGGCATTTTAATAAGGAAAAGCCATCAAATCGAGTTGATTGATCTGTTTTCATCACTTGGTCCTGTAATATCGCATAGGTACATCCTTGGGCAAGATTTTCTATTAACCTGATGATGAGACCAGCATGGCCCCTTTCGTGGGTTTGCCAGGAAGGAAGACAACGGGTTGATGATTGACATTTGCCTTTGAACACCACTGAGATCGGCTGGGTTCTCATCAGTGCCTACAGCCACGCTTCATCCCTCACTCATTCGAGCTCCGAGGTACCAAAAAAAATCAGAATTCTCATTCTCATTTGCTGCCTCGACCCAGACCTTTGCCCATATCCATCCATCCCTGGGACTCAATCCCTGGGATTGGGAAACAGCCCAACGGGCTTATGGAACAGTGTTCCCTTGGTGATGTCATGAACAGTCTTGAGCAAACGAAAGAAACTGAATTCTGCCAGTTTTATTTGTGAATTAAGGATCGCACCTTTATCAGCTTCCACTGTGCAGGCTACAGTCATTTCAGAAGTGCAGAAACGACCCACCAGAAACAAAACTTGGAAGTTGCTATCACAAAAGACGAACAGAGAAGGCTGAGCATCCATTTAAGGGAGCAACGTGCTACCTGCCATGTTTCCCTGCCTTGTTACAACTGTGAGGACTGATGGCCGTCTGTAAGAACAAGCAGTGCCTCAAGGAAAGCTTTGAGTGACTTTCTTCTAGAACTTCTTCTGACCTTTCTTCTCTGTCGTGTATGTTTTTGTGGCAGTTTTATTTTTCAAGCTTTCCCGTTGCTGTTTGGACACGTGTGTGACTTAACCACCCTGTATCGAAATATTCTGGGATTGCTTTTTTTCAAAGCGAATATCCAGGCCCTAATGGGTTGATTTTTCCCCCTAAAAATTAATAATAATATACTAATTCACTTCTTCTCTTTGAAAATAATGGGGAGGGGCCACCTCGGTGACTCAGTTGGTTACACATCTGACGCTTTGTTTCGGCTCAGGTCATGATCTCACAGTTTTGTGGGTTCGAGCCCCACCTCGGGCTTTGTGCTCACAGCGTGGAGCCTGCTTGAGATTCTCTTTCTCCCCCTCTTTCCCTGTCCCTTTCCCTCTCACCTTGTCTCTGTTTCTGTCTCTCAAAAAAAAAAAAACAAAAAAGAATGGCTATTTGGCCATATTGTTTTCCTCATTAGTTGGCAAACACTTGGGTGAGGGTCCAGCCAAACCCAGTCCCTGTTTCTGGGTGAAGCATCGCATCATGGGAGAGAAGACTGAGGCAGAAATGAAAAAATGTCTTGTAGACAGAAGAGGAGGGGACATTCCTAAATTGCTTGAACTTTTTCTTAGATCTGGAAGGTTGTGTTATTTAATTACAAGCGATTATTACGTGCTTCTTCATGAGCATTTCTCTTCTGCTTTGGTGTAAAAGTCTGGATGTAGCTCGATATTTCAATGTGCGCATCAAAATCCACGGGACGTATCTGCACGATTTCTTTCTAAATCATCCTCTCCGCCTGAAGTGACTGATTCGTACCCGGGCCGATATGCACCTTCCTAAACCTTCCTACGCATCTAAGGGTGTGAAATTATAAATTTGCGCGTGACTCTGCATTTCCTCCGGCCAGTTTGACTTTTTCCTGAAGCGGAGAGTGGTAATAATGACAGTCACATGGTTTATGAGTTTTGTGTGCAGGGCAGTGTGCTTGGTCTTTGTGTGTGAAACGTCACTCGATAAGTAAATAACTGCTGAACTTAAGACGATTTCGGAAATGATCATAGTTTACAAGCTACAGAATTCTGCCCAGGAAATGGCAAAAAAGATGCTTTAGTTTTTCTGTATACACACTAGAGCCAGCCCGTCTATACGAGTTTGTTCATTTATAGATACACTGGACAAATTAGGAGGCATATGCCAAGCTTTTTACGACACAGATGGGCGTATAATGTCATGTTTAAGGGTTCACACACTGGAATCCCATGGCGTGGGTTCGAGTCTGGCTGTGCCCTTTGGGCAGGTTACGTAACATTGTGCTTTTCTGCAGAATGGAGGCGATCGTACCAACCTTGGAGACGTGTGTTGAGGTTTACTTAAAGGACTACATGGAAAACAACTAGAGCAGCTCCTAATGCAGAGGAAGCGTTACCATGGCAACGGAAGAGCAGCTGGGGGGCGGGGGGCGGGAGGCGTTCGCACAAAATATCCCTCTCAGGCAACCTACCTGTGCATAGTTACGATTTTTCAAATCTTCGCTCCCAGTTATTAGCTGACTTTAGTCCTGACGGTAGGTATTGGGACAAACAAAAACACCCAATCTACTGCTGTCTTTCTCTGATTTATAAAGTAGCAGGGAAGTACGATCTTAAAGCCTAAATGTCTGAATTCTGCCTTCTTCTAAAGACCACGTTGCAGCCGCGTCGAGGCGACCGTGGGTAGAAAACCAAGCAGTGAACCCGTTGGCATGAAGTTGGCACCACAGGCCACGCTGAACAAGGGCCCTATTATCCTTTAGGTAACAGGTGGTAGCCGGGGTATTAAGCTCTTCTGGGCAGGGTTTCAGATTTCCATTCTTCAGTGCCGTGGGCAGTACGCTTCCGTCATAAAGCGGTCGATAATAATTAGGTGCCTGGAACGAAACACAGTACAGCACTATGCTTCCTGCATCTGGAAGGGGGAACTCACATAGCTAACTCTAAATCAGTGCATTTTCTTTCTGCTCCGGGGCGGGGGGCGGGTAGTGATAGAGGCAGCAGAGAACACA
Source organism: Prionailurus bengalensis (assembly GCF_016509475.1). Lineage (NCBI taxonomy): Eukaryota > Metazoa > Chordata > Mammalia > Carnivora > Felidae > Prionailurus > Prionailurus bengalensis. The sequence continues at coordinate 15,770,524 of NC_057349.1, read as the reverse complement.
GTTGAAACGTGGATTGTGGCCTGGTGCCGTCACACACGAAGATGACGTGTGATGACAGGGTTTCCTGCAAGGAACGGAAGCAAGCCCCCAAAGCACAGAACCTGTGTTTCCGACATAAACACTGTCATCACCGGGCGTTCTCCATGACTATAGGCCACCTGTTCCACACTTACTAAAACTGTCATAATAGGTGACACGCAGGTGAAGGGACAAAGGGACTGTGGTAAACGGGGCTCCACGTGAATTATTTTTCAGATCTTCCGGTTTATGAAATCGTGTTCTACCATGGTCCCGTCAACAGGGGGCCGGTAAACGGCCAAGGGAATCATTTCTTTTGGGCCTCAGCTCAGAGATCTCAGAAGAGAACGCTGATGCTTTGTTAGAATTTGATGGGGGCTCTTCTTGTGCAGACTGGGGCTTAAAGAGCTAGAACCTGGAAACCTTCCTCCGTGTGTTCCCGAGAGTTCTGCGCCAGATCCTCGCAAAATTACTTCCCCTAAGTGGCTGCTGTGTCGTCACTGCGAGGTCGGACGGCAAGAGCCGTGCGTCCTGTTTCCAAAATTCAGAATCCTTCCTTCTGCAAAATTATCTAAAACTTTGTGCTAACTCTCTGCCCCCGAAACAGCAGCTCCCCGTCGTGCCGCCTGGAGATTTGCAAGCCAGAAGAACAGCTTGTCCACTCTCTCGTCTGACCTATTTGACGAAATGACGGGGAAGAGAATTGCAGCTTTCATAGCCTTACAATCACCCTTCCTGTCATTCACAGGAGATAGTCGGCTGGCCAAGTGCATAATCTCATTATATGGTGGCTGCGTTTTTTATTCCCCTTCAGAGACCGTTGCAGCGCTACAGAGAGAGGCAGAGTTAGTGAGAGTGGCCTTTTATTGTGTTTTTTTTTTTTTCTTATTTCACTGGTCCGCGTTTGTTTATTTATTTTTTAATTTTATTTAAATCCACGCTAGTTAACATACAGCGTCATCATGGTTTCAGGAGTGGAATTGAGTGATCCGTCGCTCACGTAGGACACACAGTGCTCATCCTAGCCAAGTGCCCTTGCCCATCCCTCTGCCCACCACCCCGAGAACGTCCTTTTGACGCCTTTATTTTAGAAAGGAAAATACATTGAGGAAATGCAGTAAGCATTTTAACAGGTGCGGTTGAACAGATGGTTATAAAGCAAACCCCCTATAACCACTGCCCAAGTCAGAAAAAACACCAACAGCCTCTGTAAGCTCCCTGATGTGCCTTTCTTTTTCTTTTCTTTTTTTTTTTTAATATTTTTTATTTATTTCAAGGAGGGAGAGTGAGAGCATGAGTGGTAGAAGGACAGAGAGAGAGAGAGAGCAGAGAGAGAGGGGGAGAGAGAGAGAGAGAGTCCTAAGCAGGCCCTTTGCTGTCAGCACAGAGCCTGAGGCGGGGCTCGATCTCACAACCCTTGAGATCATGACCTGAGCAGAAATCAAGAGTCAGACGCTTAACCTACTGAGCCACTCAGGCGCCCCTCGATGTGCTTTTCTGATTGTGGCCCTCCTCCCCACCAAAGGTAGACAGTGACTCAGTTTGATTTTTTTTTTAATTTTTTTTCAACGTTTATTTATTTTTGGGACAGAGAGAGACAGAGCATGAACGGGGGAGGGGCAGAGAGAGAGGGAGACACAGAATCGGAAACAGGCTCCAGGCTCCGAGCCATCAGCCCAGAGCCCGACGCAGGGCTCGAACTCACGGACCGTGAGATCGTGACCCGGCTGAAGTCGGACGCTTAACCGACTGCGCCACCCAGGCGCCCCGACAGTGACTCAATCTGTATTGTGGTTCTATCCTTGCTGGTATTGTAGCAGGAACAGAGTCGTGACAGCAAGGCCTTTCTTTCCAGGAGGCAACTTTATTCCTGCTGGCACCATTCTGCTGGGTTCCTACCCAAAGAACTGAGCCCCCAAACGCCCCATGGCATCGTTTTTAAAATACATTTTCTACTTCCTTGTCTCCCCTATATGGTAACACACACAAACACGCAGTCTGATTAAGTGGTCCCCTGTTACAGGGTCATGAGGGACGTTGTCACGTACTCACGTAGCCAGGGTGCCTTGAGGTTCGTTTTTTTTGTTTGTTTTGGTTCCTCTTTCTTTTTTCCTGAGGGAGGAGACCCTACCACGGTATCTGTAGTTTTCAAGGTTAGAGATGCACCTCTACAGCGTATGTTTAGTTTTGCCGCTTTTGAACCTGATGCAAATGGCATCACAGGATAGGTCTTTTAACTCAGCATCACTGCTAAGGGTCATGTGTTTTGGGTGTTTACTTTTTATTTTGAAAATTTTCAAACGTAAGAGAAATTGAGAGAGTTACATAATGGTATTCTTGGATAATTGTTTAGTTATCACCTAGGGTTACTGAGATCTGGCCATAGTTGTCGCTTCGTTTCCCTCTGAAGTATTTAAAAAAAATTTTTTTTTAATGTTTATTTATTTTTGACAGAGAGAGAGAGAGAGAGAGAGAGAGAGAGAGAGAGAATGAGTGGGAGAGGGGCAGAGAGAGAGGGAGACACAGAATTCAAAGCCAGCTCCAGGCTCCGAGCTGTCAGCACAGAGCCCGACGCGGGGCTCGAACTCACAGAGTGCGAGATCATGACCTGAGCCAAAGTTGGAGGCTCAACCAACTGAGCCACCCAGGCACCCCATCCCTCTGAAGTATTTTAAAGTTCATTACAGACAGTTCTAATCACGCATCTCTAAAAAATAAAGGAAAGGACCTATATAACCACAAGACCCTTATAACTCCCTAATATCTGGTACCCAGTCCATATTTGTGTTTTCCCGACTGACCCCAAAACCCTTTTATGGCTGGTTTGTTCAAACCAAGATCCAGTCAAGATCTGTGAAGAATGTAGTTTTAGCAGCTCAGCTTACAGCTTAAAATGACTCCGTGATCCTGCCCTTTTCCCATACCCTCAATCAGTGGAGAAAGTTCTTGTGGGACCCGCCCGTAGGCACTTCGCCCACAGGAAAGAGGAAAACGAATCACCTCATCTCTGCTGGTGACCGGGTCCTACTCGTCTCTCTGACTGCAGAGGAAATTACGCTGTCTGAATTACTGTCAGAAAGAATCGCCAAATATCAATTATGTCAAAGCCAAAATTGTTATTTTGGGCAGATACTCCATGGTACTGGCCGGCTCAAGGTTAAAAAAAAGACTAGTTTTCCCTAACTGGGGAATGGATGGGCCGCTGGCCCATCCAGGAGCTCCCTGGGATGCAGTTCCATTCTGTTCCAGGACCACCGGAGGACAGGTAGATGGATGGCTGGTCCCTTTGCTCTATTAGGATCCTCCTGGTCGGTCACATCTTGTTTGGTTGGTATTGCAGGGTTTGGGGTTGTGTTTGATTCATCTGCCATAAAGCTCTTTATGAAGGAGTGTGGCCCTCTGCGTCCCTGCTGAGGTAAGACAGGCTGACCTCCCTGGTTCCTTTTTGCAAAAGACCTCCACATTTGCCCCCTGTGATCTGGTACGTATTTAGGTCAGTATTTCCCAGAAGGTGTGCCTCAGAATGAAAGTCCCATGGTACTCCACGGAAGGATCGCCTTGTCCAATGAATTTGGGAGAAACCCCGGGTTAAGCAGAGTTAAGCTGGTTGCTTTACCGTAGGTCCCTTTGTGCTAATAAGCACTGTGGTACTCCCATGGAACCTGGCGTCTCCCCCAAGTTATTGTCCTCAGAATCCTTTCTTCAGAGCACCTCTCTGAGTGACCGTTCAACAGCGCAGACTTTAGAAAGTGCTGATTTGGAGGACTTGGGTGGAATCACAAACAACAATAAACACAGTGTCATCCACCCCGTGGGCCATGAAGACTTCATCCCAGCTAGCTACGCGGCATTACACAAGAACAGTGGCCGGGTTACCATGTTGGAGATGAGGAACTTTGCTCATGGGCGTCCACCACTCAGACTTCTGTAGAAGCGAATACTGGAACAACGCGGGAATCCGGGTCTGTGCGTGTGACCGGGACCGTCACGCCTTAGAGTCTGTCTTTCAGATGGAATTTCCACATGGTCTGGATTTTTAGAGGGGAGAAAAGTTCTGAACGGGTCAGCCTCTCTGGAGGATCCCTCAATCTTAGTAGCCAGTTTTTAAAATTTCGTTTTGAATCCAGTAAGCTTTCAAGATGATCGAGTAATTAAACCTTCTTGCCCAGTTATACACTTTGGGCAAAATGTTTGGATATTCATAGGGCTCGAATATCGTCGTTACTAAGAAGCACGATATCTTGCGATCCTACCGTTTTGTTCCTAGATTAACATGACTTCTTGAATATGTTGGTCATACCATTCTGTTTGAAACTAGACATGTACAGGTGCATTCGCTCCCACTTTTCCCTCTTCTCACTATAGCATTTAGCTCGACAACCTCATTGCTTTTCTCATTAATTTCCTTATTAATTTTCCTAATTTTTCTCATTAATTTCCTCCCTAAAAAAGCTGGCATTTGCCATCTGGTTTTTCAACCTGGAGGGTCTCCAGGTTTATCCTACTCCTTCAAAGCCTTCCTCCCCTTTCTCTCCTTTTATATATTGTACATACAAATTTATTCTGAAACGTGAGAGTATTTTGCATGGAGATAGTGTGAACGTGGGTTGATTACGTCGTGCTGGGTTTCCGAGGCTACGATCGTTGCGTTATGTTAATAATCGTCACTTTTCATAAGTCCAATGGGAAGTGGAGGTCTGTTCTAGTCTCTTGAGGTTCATTCCATCTGTCACTTGGAAATTTCCAGACGAAATCCACATTCACTGGGGTTGTAAAATCTCAAAGGGATAAAAGCCACTGAGTTTACGTACACATTGACTGTTTTAACAACCGAAGGTGGAAGAGTCTGTGGAGACTACTGCAGATTGCCTCATTGCTCGATTGTTTATCCCACTTGAAATTTCTAGCTCCTCCGGAATGTAATTTAAAGGCAGTTGAGCGGAGAATTCAACAGAGATGGATTATCCTAGAGGACAATCTCAACAAGTCCTTGCCTTGATACTCTGAGGAGAAGCAAATAATCTGTTCCAGCAACAATATTGCTTCCCCACCACTGGCCCTGCTTCTTCTTCTTCTTTTTTTTTTTTTAATAAAAAAGCAGTACTTAAAAGTTATGAAACATAAGTGTTTTTCTTCCCTCGGTGCTGGGAGCACGTAAAGGATGTACTGCCCAGAAATCGTCCATCTAGCGACGTGTTCTACAAAATTCTTCCACCTGTTCCCACGCATGCTGGAAAAAAACAGGTTTATGGTACCAATGTTTGGGCGCCCCCAATTTGAAACGGACTTCAATTTCCATCGGTTGCAGATGGGTAAATAAATTATGGTACTTGAGTCATTCAAAGAGAACGAGGTGCTTCTGTGTGTACTGATGGGGAGATCTCTAAAGCATATTGATAAATGAGAGGGAAGAAAGAATTGTAAGGTGATACCAGCGGAACAATCTCGTTTATGTTTTTTTATTTATTTATTTATTTTTATTTAAAAAAAAATTTTTAACGTTTATTTATTTTTGAGACAGAGACAGAACATGAACGGGGGAGGGGCAGAGAGAGAGGGAGACACAGAATCGGAAACAGGCTCCAGGCTCTGAGCCATCAGCCCAGAGCCCGACGCGGGGCTCGAACTCCCGGACCGCGAGATCGTGACCTGGCTGAAGTCGGACGCTTAACCGACTGCGCCACCCAGGCGCCCCTTGTTTGTGTTTTTAAAAACTATGTTTATATATGGGGGAGGAGGAGTGTGTGGGAAGGAGGGAGGAAAGAAGAGACAGAGAAATAGAGGGCAAAGGAGGGCAGATTTGGGGAGTTGTATCCAAGGAAGGAGGGGTGGTAAAAAAAAGGACTTTCTTTTCACTATGTTTCTTAAATCATTTACTGTGAAAAAGATTTTTGTCAATGAAGAAACCTAAGCATATGCAGTAAAACCTTGGTTTGCGAGCCTAATTCATTCTGGAAACATGTTTGTAATCCAAAGGACCTGTGTATCAAAGCGAAGTTCCCCATAAGAAATAACGGAGGCTCAGAGGATTCGTTCCACAGCCCCAAAATATTCACGTAAAACTGATCACGATACTGTGATATGATACAGAACCATAAAGAAAATACAAAATAGAAAGAAAAATAAACAAATCAACCTGCACTTACCTTTGCAAACCTTCGTGGCTGGTGTGAGGGAGACAAGAGAGGAGGGTTATGGTGTAGGATGATTTTCGCTATTACTAACGGCATCACTGCTACCCATCAGCTCAATGGAATCCTTTTCTTCCCATGCAACTTGTAACAAGAAGCCTTTCCAACGACGTAGAATGAAGCAAAGCTTATTCCTCGCCTTCGTCTTGTCTGGAAAAGCAAAGGACTGTCTGTAGGTGCTTTGAAGTGACAAAAATACACGGGTGCCAGCCGTGGGCACCTTCCAACGTCCTGAAAAATCACTGATTTCTGCCAAACGCCACGGCCTGAGACCGAGCATCCGAGCATGGGAGAGGACCACCCACAATCCCGCAGTGAGAGAGAGAGAAGAACCATTGGCTCAGTTGTGATCGTGTGCCATTCAAGGTCATGCACTACTCGCATTGCAAGACATCGCTCGTTTATCAAGTTAAAACCTATTAGAAATGTTTGCTCGTCTTGCGGAACCTCGCAGAACGAGTTCCTCGCGATCTGGTATTTTACTGTATGTGTGTGTGCGCACGCATGCACAAAATAACAAGTTATTTTTAACAGGTTCTTCCAATCTGGCCATTCCGTAGGGAGAGCAGTCCAGCCGAGATCAAGATGTCTGTTTGAAGTTCATTGATGTCAGGGAAGCATGGGATGGATCCTGGGCTTAGCGTACATCGTATGGATAGGGAGGCTAAGAGAATACACAAAGCGGGGTGCTGGAGAGCCGGCTTCCGGTTAACTGTGGCACAGACCCCAGTGCTGGCTGGGAAGAAGAACTCACCAGAGCACTTAGACTGGAACCACTCCTGTTGTTAGGGTCAGTCTCTGGGCTTCGTTGGAATTTACTGCCAAGGATCAGTGAGCTCTTCACCAGGCTCTGCATTTCTAAAGCATTTGCTTAAATGGGCGCAGACTTCAGAACAAGAGGTTGGAGTGTAAAGCCTAGTTTTTGCTTTATTTATTTTGAGAGGGAGAGCGAGAGCACGAACGGGGGAGGGGCAGAGAGAGGGAGAGAGATTGAGAATCCCACAGAGCCCGATGCGGGGCTTGAACTCACGGACCCGTGAGATGATGACCTGGGTGGAAATCAGGTGTCAGGCACTCAACCGACTGAGCTACCCAGGTGCCCCAGGATAGGTGTCTTTTAAGATGTAGGTTGTTATTGTTATTCAACATGTTGTGAGGCCAGCAGGTCGGAAGACAGCTGCCATTGAAAATAGGGTTTGCTACACTCAGCCCGAGAGAAAGGGCCGTGTGATGGGGGGCCTTGCGGAGAAGCACCAGGGTGGGTCAGGAGGCAGAAAGAGTGGGAGAAAAATGTGGGCAAGAGACTTTGGTGTATTTCCCACAGGAAAGAATGGCCAGTGTAATAAGCAAGCTTACCTGGCTGGTTTGAATAATTTCAGCAGGCTCTGGGGCACAGGGACCGTCTCCAGTTGTCTGGTACCAGGGCCTGGGGTGATTAGGGCAGGGGGAAGTGGCCTGTGTAGTAAGAGCCCCCGAAAGGAGGTAGTTGGGGGTGTGGGCTCTGGGTTGGTTGGTTTGCACGTGGAAGGTATGTTCACACAGGCTAGCCAGGCACTGTCTGTAGGAGTTGACTAGTCCTGGAAGAGATAGTCTCTCCAGAATCAGCAGGACCCCAAGAGTTATCTGAAAGTAATGTAGCATTGTGTGTGGAGCGTATTCAAATAGAAGGGAAGGGGGGAAGGAGGGAAGGGAGGAAGGAAGAAAGGGGAGGGAAGGGAAGGAAAGGGAAGGAGGAAGGAAAGGAAGATACAGAAAGTAAAAGGACACGATTAATAGATGGTGATAAGGATGCAAGAGTTCTGCCTTTCGAGGTTTTCTGCATCTTTGCTATTAAGGCTGAATTTGATGGCAGGCTTTGGAAGTCTTTCTTGGATATGCTAACCTTTGATGACGGTTTTGCGGGAGCCATTTGGGGTAATTTTTGGCACAGTAATTGAGAAGTCCCTCTTCTGTTCCTTTCAGGCAAGAAGGGTACTGGAAAGTTCTTTCTGTGTATTTGGATCTCCTCAACTGATTCTTTGTTGGTAACTTCCGCCCTTTCCCCCTTCAGGCTGTGTGTCTGGTTGGGCACAGAATTTTAGCCCAGGTGTCCCTGTGCTGGTTTTTGCATGTTCACTGGCTCATGCGATTTTGTGTTTGATGTTTCACTTGCCACAGGACCACCTCGAAAGCCTGTTACGGTGTGGTCCACTTACCGCCCAGAAAATTGGTTCTTTTCTAAAGATCCATGGAGTTGCATTGCCGTTATCTGAGCTGAATTTTCATTTTGGACGGGGAGGGGGGTGGACTTAGATGCCTGCTCTTTCTATTTTGGTTCTGCTGGTTAGAGCTTTAGAAAAATGCTCTTAAAAGTTTACCTTTACATTTTTTTAATGTTTATTTATTTTTGAGAGACAGAGACAGTGTGAGCTGCGGAGGGGCAGAGGGAGAGGGAGACACAGAATCCGAAGCAGGCTCCGGGCTCTGGGCTGTCGGCACAGAGCCCAAAGTGGGGCTCAAACCCACGACCCACGTGATCATGACCTCAGCCGAAGTCTCATGACCTTAACTGACTGAGCCAACCCAGGCACCCCCTGAGCAAGTTAATTTTACTGGGACTCAGGTCCCCCTGAAAAGTGGGACCTACTTCAGAGGATTGTGGTGGGGATTAACTTAAATAACATGACCCGCCGCCCTTCTCAAAATGATCTTGGTATCCCCTGTGGGCACAGTGTCCTGTCCTGGGAAATGGACAGACCCAAAGGATGAACAAGCCATCTCTTGCCAGAATGTCAATTAAACTTGGAAACTGGCTGGGGAGGGGAGGGGGATGTATTGTTTAAATACGAGCAGATCTGTTCCGTGAGCTCCACCTTAGTTCTTAAGGACAGACTCAGTGTAGTCAAGAAATGGTACCTTTGGGGGACAGCCAGCTTCAGTCCTGCCCTCGGAGCCCCTGGCATTGCTGCCTTGCCATTAGGAGCGTCTCTGTGGAAGAGTGTGAGCAGCACTGAAAAGAGTCCACCATAGTCCATGCCAGTATAGCTCAGTCTCAGTGAACCTTGCATCCTTGTTTTAGAAAGTATCCGGGTACGTTTCCCCGGCATGTCCTTGATATCACCTCTTGGGCATGGCCAACGTTGGGATCGCCATCTTCCCTACCAACCTGCTTCTCATCCTGTGTCCCCCCCCACCCGAGCGATCAACAGCAGCGTCCATTCAGCTATGCACGTCAGGAACCAAGCAGTCGCCCTGGACCCCTCTCTTTCCTTCCCATCCTCAACGTGATGCCGAGGCAACGTTGCCCCCTTCCCGTGACTTGGATGCACCCTTTGCCTGCCTCTCTCTCCGTCACCAGCGTTTTGGTGCAAGTGACCGTCATCTCCTGCCTAGACGAGGTGATCCCCTCGAACTGGCCTTCCTCCAACCTGCTTCCCACATTGACGTGGGCATTGATCTTTCAGATACCCAACTCTGACCATTTATTCCCGTTGCCCTTAGAATAACCTGGTCCGTGAGGCCCTGTGTGGCCCAGCACGCCCGCCCCCCCCCCCATCCCTCTGTCTACATCTCGAGTCCTCTATCTGTGCTGGTGGCTGCAGTAACATGGGTTGCTTTCTCTCCACCAATGGTGGCATGATTCCTCCATGGGGCGGGGGGGGGAGGGCAGTGCCCAGCTTGCTGTATGTCTGGAGTGTTCCCCTCAGCCCCTACGTGACTGCCCTTTGCCACGATAACATGTGTTCACCTCTCAATTTCAGCCTGTGGGTCTCTTCCTCAGAAAAGCCTTTTCTCATGGCCCAATGAGGGAGGCTGTCGACCACACGTCGGGCCGGACGTGTCCCTTTCTTTAAACAGGACTTCCCTCAATTTGTGACCCTACATTAGGTGATACTATCTGATGACTGTCTGAACCACATCTTAGTCTGCCAACTCTGTGAAAGGAAGGACCGTCCCCTCGGTCACCATCGTCTCCAGCCCCTGGCAGAGCGCCTTTCGCCACGGGCAGGGGTCTGTCGTCCTTGAATGAGCACGCGTGACAGCCGAGGTCCGCGTGGTTGGCCTGGGAGCACCCACATTCTACGGAAAGTGCCACCGCAGTTGGCCAAGCCCATGCCTTTGCCCACCTTGCTGCAGATACTTCCTTTAATGCTGGGCGTCAGGTCCTTCCGCTGGGGAAAGCCCCCCGGGAAGCCTCATTTTGTTTCAAAGAAATCTGTTCAATTTGTGGCTCAGTATAGGACGGGCCAAGCACCCCTTTCTGCGTGCCTCCCGCACGGCTTCACGTCACCCAGAGGATCTTTTCACAAAGTCCTTGCTTAAAAACCCTGCTTCACGTGGCCTATCCAGTCTTTTCCCACTGCACCACTAGCAAATCTTGGCTTAAAAGCAGGCGGAACTTCCTAACCCAGCCGCCCGCAGTTGTCTCTCCCTTCTCTGGAGGTTCCTCTTGGGCACAGAGGACGTCTCTCTACCCTCCTGCCACCTCATCATGCAGTCCGATATGAGTCCTAAAACTCCAGCCCCCAAAACAAGCCCTCCTCCAGTGACTCCTTCACCCACCCTTGTGGCGTGACCTTCGTACAGCCCTCCTGCCCTCACTTCGGAGGGTATATATTTCTACGTTTCCATTTATCATTAACCTATTCTCAGTAAGCTATACGCGAGTGCAGTCTAACCTGGTGTTTTTTCTCTTGTCTCATATCCCTGAATTCACTAGACGTGAAGAGAACGTTAGAATATTTTAAAAATAGTAAGTCCCCAAATCTATAAAAAAGGGATTTTCAACCTTGATATGACCGAATAACCCAGTGAGCTTTTTATTCCAACATAGGTCTTCAGGTCCTACCCTGGACCTATTAAATCGGAGAAGCTGGGGCTGAGGTGTCAGTGTTTTCTCGGAGAGGCAAAGTGACTTGACCAAGGTCACACAGCTCGTAGGTGAAAGCATCACAGTCCCCGTTTCCTTGCTTGCTTTCTAGCGTTTACTCATATTCTTTGGACGAAATTCTACTGAACTCTGTGTAATTAATCTGTACCTAAATTTGCATAAAAGTTTCCTTATTTTATAACTGCCCCCCATAACTGTGTCCAAAGGATGTGGAGAATCTCAAGGTGACAAAAGCAAACAAAATAACGTCTCACCTCCTTTACCCACTGTTCACCCAGAAACAGGGGTGCCAGCTGCTGGGGTGGGCTCTCTCGCTCGCTTCTGTGGGCTCTCCTGACCTGTCCAGCCTGGCCTTGAGCCACAAGCCTGCCCTTTGGGCGGCCACTCACTCTTCCACTCCTGGGCTGTGTTTTCACTCGAATCGCCCTCTGTCATGCCCACTGATCTGAGAGAAACGCTCCCTCTTCGCTCCTCCAGCCCCACCTGCCTGAGTGTTTGGCTCAGATGAGCAGCTGAGTCACGGTAGACGTGCATTTCATAGCTGGGCAGCTCACGGGTCGCTTGCCTGCTTGGGTTTGGAGCCTAAGAGAGGAGAGTGATGGGCATCTGGACCGTGGGGGTGGGGGTGGAGTCCCCCTACCACCTGCCTCCATTTCAACCCAGAGAGTTTGCAGGAGATATTTTCAAACTTTTTTTTTTTTTTTAGTAGCTGGGAAGGAAAAGAAAAAATCCTCAGTGACATCTATATAATCTACATAATTAAAAAAAAAAAGAAGGAAGGAAAGGAAGGAAGAAGGAAGGAGGGAGGGAGGAAGGGAGGGAGGGAGGAAGGGAGGAAGGAAGGAAGGAAGGAGGGAGGGAGGGAGGGAGGGAGGGAGGGAGGGAGGAAGGAAGGAAGGAAGGAAGGAAGGAAGGAAGGAAAAGCAATCCCACCTACGAGGAACGTCCCGAGTCAGGGAGATACGCTGTGACACACAAGTTGAGCCGACCTTGGAGGTAGCATTCCTGGCTTTGAATCCTGGCTCTTCTTCTCAGTAGTCTTGCGGCTCTGACGAGTTGTTGAATTCCTCTGTGCTACAGATTACAGTGCCGTAAAGTGGGGTGGAATAAAATGAAATACAAGTGCCCACCCCTTAAGTAGTTTGAAGCTTGCTTTGAAGATTAAACTAACTAATCTGAGTGAAATGCTCGTTCTCCTGTCAAAAAATGTTAACAGGTCTCAGTAACTGACGTTAATAAAACAGTAACTTACAGAAGCTTCTCCGGATGTTCCTTTTTAATACATGTTAACATTTGATGCCTCTGAAAAAGTCTTTGTTACTGACCCACACTTGCTTCTCTGTGTTTTTGCTTGCAGCCCTGGAAAGGAAAATATCAATGAGGCAAAGCAGAGAGGAGCTGATCAAACGAGGGGTTCTGAAGGAAATCTATGATAAAGGTAAGGGGGACTGGTCCCCTCCCCAGGACCCAGAAAGCCACGTGTGGAATCTGTGTGCGTGTTTCTCGGAGTTGGGTTCCGTTTTCTGCGTCACTTTATCAGGATTTGAACCTCTCACATCCCCGACGGTCCTGGAGAGAAAAGAGAATTTTGTAGACCGCTCCGAAGCTCTCAGTATTATGTCAGCAGAGAGAAATCAAGCTCCCTTTTTCTCACCATTGGAACTAAACCACGGGATGCTGTGAACAAAATGATGTGGCTGCAGGAATGATGCGGGTCACTGGTTGGGAGCCTGTGGGTGTTCGAGTACACACAGCTGGGGTGAAGTTAATTGCGGAGGCCCTTTCGGACACTAGGGGTTCCCAAGACAAATGTTAAAAACCTACAGGCATCTAGAATTTCCTTAACAGATTTTTTTTTTTTTTTACTGACAGTCTGTCTGGCCACAATAAAAGAAGTCCAAGTGGCAAAAATTAGAAAATACGGCCGTACGCCTAAGATATTTCAAATGATAATATTGACAGTAATACAGATGCTCTGTGCATGTATCCACAGGTGTTTGCCAGTGAGTAAATAGTGTGTGTCTTTTGCTTATTGAATGACTGTCTTTAAATATAAATGTATGCAGTGGTCTTAAGTATTCTTTATTTTTATTTTTTAACAGCTTTGCTTTTTTTTTAAATTTGTTAATGTTTATTTTTGAGAGAAAGAGAGACACAGAATGCATGTGGGGGAGGGGCAGAGAGAGAGGGAGACACAGAATGGGAAGCAGGCTCCGGGCTCTGAGCTGTCAGCACAGAGCCCGACGCGGGGCTCGAACTCACAGGCCGCGAGATCGTGACCTGAGCTGAAGTTGGATGCTTCACCGACTGAGCCACCCAGGCGCCCCAAAGAGCTTTGCTGTTTTTAATTAGGTTTTTCTCCTTCTCCCTCCCCCAGCCTACTCTCTCTCCCCTCCCCTCCCCTCCTGTCCTCTCCTTCCTTTGCCTCTTTCCCTTCCTCTCTCCCCGTTAAGACTCTTGGTGAAATGACAAACTCTCATCGTCCAGTCTTGATACAGGAATCACCAGTAATTGTTTCAAGTCTTATCACTGTTTGAAGCTGGTGTTAGGCGGTGGGCCAGATTATTAACGCACATATTCTCCTCTAAAGAGGGATTCTGGGGCGCCTGGGTGGCTCAGTCGGTGAAGCATCTGACTTCGGCTCAGGTCTTGATCTCATGGTTCATGAGTTCGAGCCCCACATCGGGCCCTGTGCTGACAGCTCAGAGCCTGGAGCCTGCTTCGGATTCTGTGTCTCCCTCTCTCTCTGCCCCTCTCCCACTTAGGCAAATGCGAACGCTCTCTCTCTCTCAAGAATAAATAAAGAACGAAAGAAAATTTTTTTAATGCCTGCTCAGATCCGGTCAAATGACCCCTTCCCCTCCCTCCTACCTTCCCGCAGCCCTTCTCTCTCTTCCCGTTAACCTTCAGGAATACTCAACCGAATATATTTAACCGCTTACTGTTCCCATCACACGCGATAACCGGGTTAGGGTAAGCACTGCCCAAGAAACTTCCGACGTAACCAAAGACGCCATGGGTCGTTGCAGCCAAAGCCTCGTTTTCTAGAGACAGAAATGGTGGTTGAGGCCGGGGCCTCAGATGGTTTTCCCGTTTGCTTCGTTGTGTGCGCTCAGTAGCTGCTAGTGGAGGAAAGGACCGGTTCAGCCTCCACTTGTCGGCACGGCTTCCCCACTCGTTGGCCTGTGCGTTGTCACTGTCTGTGCTCCTCTGTTGAGTTGTTGGCTGCCTTTCCTTGCTAGCGTGGACGCTCCAGGAGAACACGGACCTCAGAGGCTTACCGCCAGGCCCCCCAGCCTCCGATAGTGCTTGAGAGAGACAAGGCTCGCAAACGCATTTATCGTTTGGATGAAGGGAAGAGGAGAAGAGGAGAGGGACTAAAACTAGAAATCCGGTTGCACACAGAACACGCAGAAGCTTGTATCTGCTCCGGGTTTTTTCCGATGGGAAGCATCCATTTGTGCCACCGCGGATGTTAATCTTGTTACCTCGTGTCATGTCAGCTGTGAGGGACGTGGGCCCTGTCGTCAGATTGCTGGTCCCACTCCAGTTCCACTCCTGACTAGCTGTGCAACCTCAGTCGCATTGCTTACCTTCTCTGGGCTTCTGTCTGAATTGGACGAAGACCGTGGGGATGATGTTGTGGCAGCGAGGATTACGGAAGGTGGCACCCGGACGTTGGTTTGCGAGGCACGTTGGGGCGTGACAGAGCGCCCCAGACTGAGTGGCTTACGCAACAGAGACGTGCTTTCTCACGGACCTGGAGACTGGAAGTCTGAGATCGTGACGTCAGCAGGATTGATTTCTGGAGTGGTCTCTCTGCTTGGCTTGCGGATGACTGCCTTGGCACATGGCCCTTCCTCTTGCTCACACGCTCCTGGTGTCCCTTCCTCTTCACAGAAGGACACCAGCCCTGTTGGATTAGGGCCCCACCCTTGGGACCTCATTTAACCTTCATTATCTCCTTAAAGGCCCTTTCTCCAAATACAGTCACATTGACCGCTTGGGCTTTGGCATGAATTTCGGAGGTGCGGGAGGGGATCCAGTCCAGTCCACAACAACCTGTAGAATAAGCCGTCATCCCATAAATGCTCAAGAAGTGTTAGCGTACCATCATGAGGGGTCGTCATCATCCTTTATAGGTTCTGAGACCCTTTACGTGCCGCACCCTCAGTCGGCAGGCGCAAGGGTTAGGAAGGAACATCCCTGCCCCCTCTTACCTAGAGGTGCGGGGTCCGCCAACCCCTGCTACGGTGTGGGGGCACTGACACGAGACCGCCCGGCCCCTCTCTCACGCCTCCGCTTAGGGTTTCCTGTTCTCCTCCCCTCTCTAGGACATCACTCACCTTGCGGTAGCTGGGAGCCCGGTGGGTAGAACGCATAAGACTCTATCGCCGTGACCCGAGGGAACAGCAAGTGGCAAAGGGACTCTACTCGTTTTCCAAGTCGTGTGTTTCCAAGAGGCATTTCCTGGACTTGGAGCAAGCATCCCATGTGGCCTGGCTGGGTGACGCCTCGTGCTGCCTCCTGTGTTAGCTCACGGCACTCGCGGGCCACCTGGCAGTGCGATGGGGTCCTCTGGGGAGGCACGGGCCCCGACAGCGGCCTGTTGGTTTGTAAATGACCGTGTGGGCCCATCGGGCCGCGCAGAGCCCACGAGGGCCAGCCTCTGTCCACACCGCGGCTACGCTCTGTCCGCGTGAGCTCGCTGATAACGGAGAGCCGTTTGTCCTTAGTTAGGTCGCTTTCCTCTTCCACCTTCCTTACGCTATTGATTTTTGCTTAATAACACCCCACTTGTCCGTAGAAAGTGTACAGGTAACCCGTGGGGACGTGAGATTTATCAAGACGCGGGCAGGGCGGACTCAGAATCGATGAGGTTTTATTACCCTTGACGGTTCTCCTCAGAATCCTTTGCGTTTTGCTTAGCGGGTTAAAAATCCCAAACTGGTGCATAAAAAGTCAAATCTGGCCAAACGAGAGCTGGGTGGAAGAAGGAACAGTATCTCAAATGCCTACAGGAGTGACGTCAGGAATCCTTCATTTATTTTTTTTTTAATCTTGATTTATTTTTGAGAGAGAGAGAGAGAGAGACAGAGCGTGAGCAGGGCGAGGGGCAGAGAGAGAGGGAGACCCAGAATCCGAAGCAGGATCCAGGCTCTGGGCTGTCAGCACAGAGCCCGACGCGGGGCTCGAACTCACGGACCGCGAGATCGTGACCTGAGCCCAAACCAAGAGCCAGATACTTAACCAACTAAGCCCCCCTAGGTGTCCCTACGTAGTAGGTTGTTTGGTTGTTTTTGTTTGGTTGGTTTTTTTTTTTTTTTTTTAGGGTTTTTTATTTCTTTTTGGAAGACTGCAAGCGGGGGGAAGGGCGGAGCGTCTGAAGCGGGCTCTGTGGTGACAACAGCAAACCCGACACGGGGCCGGGAGTCACGAACCGTGAGGTCATGACCTCAGCCGAAGTCCGGCGCTCAACCAACTGAACCACCCAGGCGCCCCCGACCTAAAAGTTTAAAATCAGAGAAAATGGTTTATTCTCTGGGTACATGGAGGCCACGTGAGAAGGCAGGACACTTGGAAAACTACATAAAAAGATAATTTTTAGTTGTTAACCATGGTGTGGTAGGGATGTGAAATCATACATTCTTTTCCTCCCATTTTCCAAAATTTCCACAATATGGATGCAGCAGGTTGAGGGGGAACACAAGGTAAGCAATTAGAGGAGCGATTACCATTCCACTCACGGTGAAAAGTAATCTACAGTTTGATAGCTCATTTTTTAAAATGTTTATTTATTCTCGGGAGAGAGAGAGAGCACGCATGAGCATGGGAGGGGCAGAGAGAGGGACACGAATCCAAAACAGGCTCCAGGCTCCGAGTTGTCAGCACAGAGCCCGACGCGAGGCTCGAACTCACAAACTGTGGGATCATGACCTGAGCTGAGGTCGGACATTTAACTGACTGAGCCACCCAGGTGCCCCGGCATATAGTGGCTTTTAAGTGTTAAGGAGAAACATATCCTGACAACAGTGAACGGTTTGGCCGTTAGTAAAATGGTGATGATATTTCTCTGACTTAGGAAGGACCTCAGGAGGTCACCTGGTGTCCCTAGTGTTACTTTTCCAAAATAAAGATGAAGCAGGGGAGGCCACTTATTACCTTGTGGAAGGGTACGCGGCCAGTGGGCGTGCACTCTTAAAACCCCCGCTAAGACAGTGTGTCCTCCGTTTGGAATTTACAGGAACACCGAAAAACTTTGTTGTGACATGTTGCCAGTTGGTAGTCAGACGATCTGAGTAAGTCGTGCTGTTAGCGCCATTGAAAATAATCTCTGCAAAGAAACATAATGCGGGATTTAAAGAATGTTAGGGTCGGGACACCTGGGTGGCTCAGTCGGTAAGCATCCACCTTCAGCTCAGGTCATGACCTCACAGTTTAGGAGTTCGAGCCCCCGCGCCGGGCGCTGTGCTGACAGCTTAGAGACTGGAGCCTGCTTTGGATTCTGTGTTTCCTTCTCTCTGTGTCCCTCCCCCGCGCTCACTCTCTCTCTCTCTCTCTCTCTCTCTCTCTCTCTCTCTCTCAAAAAAAAAAAAAAATTAAAATTAAAGAATGTTACACTTAATAGTGGCGATTGTAGTGGATTTTCCCGGGAAACCTCAGTCCTCCCTCAGGGTCACCCTCTCTGTACAGGATGGGCGTGGGATGTATATGGCAGTTGTCAGGGGGGCAGGACAGGGAAGGGAGACCACCTCTCTGCTGTGCCATGATACATCGCACCTGCATGGGACACACATCCACACCCTAAGGGGGAACAGGGCACCAGAATGTGCAAGCAGGTAGCTCAGACCACGGCAGCTCTCCTGGGAGTCTCCACGGGGATCCCGCCGAGACCCCGGGAAGGAGAGGGCCCCCCAAGGAGAGGAAGGGAGAACGGGGGGGGGCACGTCAGCAGAACGGACTGGGGGCATCTCTGCTGCCCACTGTGTGCTGGGAATCAGAGATAACATTTCCCAGCACATAACAGAGTGCGCCGAAGTGTTCTCTCTTCCTTCACTGAGTGAGAGCGACATCGTGGAATTTTTCATTATAAGCACAAACAGAAGCTCCCTGAAATGGACAACTCTTTTATGCAAGAGGCTGTGTTTTCCCTTGTCTGGCATTCCGGAGAGAGAGAGAGAGAGAGAGAGAGAGAGAGAAGCGTGATATTTACATTAAAAGGTCCTCGTGTTTTAAAAATAAAAATAAAAATTCTCCAGCGGATCAGAGGAGACCAAACTGTAGTAGGCTCAGCCCTTCTTAAGTCCCGTGTTTCTCTGGGAACCCGGGTGCCTGTGCTTCCCAAGTCGGAGTTTGTGGGAACCGCTTTTCACAGCCTCTGCCAGGCACCGTTAAAGTGTCACATCCTGAGATGTTCCCCGTGCCTCTTGTGGAAGTGGCATCTTCCGAGAGCTGTGTGCAGAGTAGCGGTGTGGACATCAAAGGAGGGTTTACCTTCAGTATCAGCGACATCTAATTGCCTTCCCAGCACCTCCGAGCCCAGTACAGAGGAGTTTGCCCTAGCAGTTGGAAAGTGGTTTAAACGATAAAGAGAATGCGCAGAAGTTGTGATCAAAATTCTCTTAAGTAATAAGGTTCTTTCCAAAAAAAAAAAAAAAAAAAAAAGTCACCGTCCCAAGCCAGAAAACTACGGAAATTATTATTACAGCCATGAGCAACCATCCCCAGTACATGTATTCCTCCTTCGTGTGCTTGTTGATTACCTGTTATACTGCAGGTGCCATTCTGGGCACCGGGAATACTAAGGAGGGACAAGCCAGACTCCCCTGGCTGACAGAACCCACAGTCCTGGGAGTAGGGTTCAGGCAGTCAGCAGTCAGGGCAAGTACAGGATGTCTGGGGGCAAGGGAAGCATCACCCACCCACGTCTGGAGACTTAAGGAGGGCATCTTGGAAGGAGGGGTATCTCAGAGGAAACCTGAAGTGTGATGAGATTTATCCTAGGGAAGCTGGATGGGTAAGGGGAATGTCAGAAGGGGAGGAACTAGCCCCCGAGGAGACACCGAGCTGGGGAAAAGGGAGGGAGACAGAGTGTGTGTCCAGCACGTCTGTAAGATGAGGGGGCGTTGGGGCAGATCGTGCAGACAGGAAAATGATATTCGTTGTTTGTGCTTTATCCTGAGAGCAGTGAGGGGCTTTGGAAGGGTTTGCTGCATGATCGGATTTGCAGCCTCATCGCTCTGCCTATAGGGAACCAGAACTTGGAGGGAGCCCAAGACATGAGTCAGGGTGGCCAGATAGCGACTGTTGC
This sequence comes from Prionailurus bengalensis, assembly GCF_016509475.1. Lineage (NCBI taxonomy): Eukaryota > Metazoa > Chordata > Mammalia > Carnivora > Felidae > Prionailurus > Prionailurus bengalensis. Next base: position 15,751,134 of record NC_057349.1, on the reverse strand, counting down.
CGGGATCCAGTGACCTGATTGCGGGGGTGGGCAGAAATGGGAGTGGCTGGGGGAGAGGACAGACTGAAGAATTAGAGGAGATGGAGTCAGGAGGGTCCTGATTTCGGAGAGTGAAGGAGAGGGGGTAACCGTGGCAGCTACTCAGGATTCTGCGCTGGACAGAATCTGCGAGCAGATACAGGGACCATTCGCCGAGCTGGGGACCCAAGACCCAGTGAGCTTAAGACACGGAATATTGCCGTGGTTTGACCACACTGGGTGTGAGATACCCAAATGTCTAAATAGACTACTAAATATACAGATTGGAAAGCTCACGAGAGAGATCTGGGTTGGAAATGCAGGTTTGGAATAGTCGTATAAATAAATGGTCGTTAAGTCATGTGAGTTGACGATAGCTCTGGAAGAAGCTGGAGTAGGGGGACATAAATGGTCCTGATAGAAAACCCCATGGAACCCCCAACATTGAATCATCTAGGAGTAAAGCAAAAATGGCCTGGGGTTAAGGAAGACCCTCAAAGACTGAGAAGTGGACAGAAAAATAGGAAGTAAACCAGAAATGTGTATCAGTATGGAAGCCAAGACAAGGGGCAGTGGTTTGGGGGAAAATGGTCTGAAGTGTCGAATACAGACACGCCAACTAACACAGGGTCCAAGAAGTGTCCTTTTGATTATTTTTATGCTGTTTAATTGTAGGCTTTTAAATGACCTGTGAAGCCAACGCGCGACCAACAGGGTGAACGTTAAAATGCTTCTGTTTTCCGTTAACAAAAACTTAAGGAGGGTGAAGCGATAAGCAAAATCAGACCAATGGTCTTTGTGTGTTTTGTCCTCTATGGTATTCCTAATGCCTTGAGCAATGCTTGGCATTTCTTGGTGCTTATTTAATGCTTTTTGCATGAATGAGTGAGTGAGTGAATGAATCTCCCATTATAAAGCCCAGTAGCAGGACAGCTCTGAGGCTGGTTAATTCAGCAGTTCAATAACATGGCTAAGGGATGCCATCATCAGGCTGTGACGCTTTGTGGTAACAACATGGCTGCACTAATTCCAGCATCACGTAGAGACACAGCGTCCGGAGGAAAGAGTGAGTGAATCAAGGGGCGCCCGGGTGGCTCGGTTGGTTAAGCGTCCGACTCTTGGTTTTGGCTCAGGTCACGACATCATGGTTCTTGAGTTTGTGGCCTGTATCGAGCTCCATGCTGCCTGCATGGAAACTGCTTTAGGTTCTCTCTCTCCCTCTCTGCCCCTCCTCGACTCACTCACTCACTCACTCTCTCTCTTTCTCTCTCTCAAAATAAGTAAACAAAATTTAAGAAAAAAGAAAAGAAAGCCCTTCCTGATTTGCCTAGGACTTGCGTAGATGTAGACAAGTAAGCATTCAGCCTCGATCCCCATGTAAATATCTGCAAACCAGCAACACTCAGCTGGGAGATCCACCCCCAGGATCCTGGTCCCAGCTCTCTCGTCTTCTGGGTATACAAGGCACAGGGAAACTTTTCATCTCCCAGGACTCTGCTTTCAGAATGCAACCCCAGGACCCTGACTGTTCCATCCCCTCCGGCAACTCTCAGTTTGTTCTCTGTGTTGAAGAGTCTCTTATGGTTTGCCTCCCTCTGTTCTTATTTTTCCTTCCCTTCCCCTCTGTTCATCTGTTTTTTCTCAAATTCCACATGAGTGAAATCCTATGATATCAGTCTTTCTCTGACTTATTTCACTTAGCATAATCCCCTCACGTTCCATCCACATCATGGCAAGGCAGGATTTCATTCTTTTTCATCACTGAGTAGTGCTCCATTCTCTCTCTCTCTCTCTCTCTCTCTCTCTCTCTCTCTCTCTCTCTCTTTCATTTGGGCTCTTTCCATGCTTTGGCTGTTATTGATAGCACTGCTATAAACATTGGAGTGCATGGGCCCCTCCAAATCAGAATTTTTGTATCCTTTGGATAAATACCCAGTGCTGTTGCTGGGTTGTAGGGTAGTTCTATTTTTAGTTTTTGGAGGAACCTCCATACTGTTCTCCAGAGTGGCTGCACCAGCTTACATTCCCACCAGCAGTGCAAGAGGGTTCCCCTTTCTCCGCATCCTCGCCCAAACCTCTTGTTTTCTGTGTTGTTAGTTCTAGCCATTCTGACTGGTGTGAGGTGGTATCTCATCGTGGTTTTGATTTGGATTTCCGTGGTGATAGGTGATGTTGAGCATCTTTTCATGGGTTGTTAGCCATCTGGATGTCTTGTTTGGAAAAGTGTCTGTTCACGTCTTCTGCCCATTTCTTCACTGGGTTGTTTGTTTTTTGGGTGTTGAGTTTGGTAAGCTCTTCTTCTTAGATGGCTGCCTTGCCCCAGTTGCCTTCCCTTCACTGGAGCCTAGACTCCCCCTAGTGCCACCGGGAGAGCTGAGATTCCGTTGTGAGGTTTTAGGACTTCTCCGAAGGCCGTGCCCACCTCTGTAGCTCTTGGCTGCCGGTCCCAGGGCTCCTGCCATCCACACGTGCCCCAGAGCGTGTCTTCACTCGCCAGCCCTCTCTTAATTTCTCTGAAGGAAATATTACCCATCAAACTGACCACTTCCTGCCATCTGGACCAGGTTAGCAACATCATTTTACCTTCCTAGTTCTGGAAATGGGCTCACTTTTGCATATTCATTAGGGCCATTATGGTGATTTTCAAGTGGGTTACGAGCAGTGCAGTTCAGTCGACTTTTCAGCCATAACAGAAATGTTTGTCATCATCTATCCTGGCCACCGCAGCAGCCTCCGGCCTCGCATGGTTATTGAGCGCTTCACGTGTGGCTGGTCTGACTGAGGGGAATTGCATTTTTGATTTTATTGAGTTTTAACTAACTAAAAGTAGCCACATGTGGCCACGGGGTGCCCTTTTGGAGAACCGAGCTAGAGAAACAGAGCTACTTAGATCTAGAAGCCGCTCTCATTTCCCTCCCCAGCTCTAGTCATTGAGGATTTTTTTAAAATCTCAGCTTCTGGTTCCCACCTGGCCTGCTCCAGTAACCATGCAAGGCCTTTGCACGGCGCGGCATGATTCTGTGAGTGTCACGTGATTGTATAATAGCATAGGAGAGAAACGGTGACATCTCATTCATTTTATATTCAATCCCTGCCCCAGTTGCTTTTTTTTTTTTTTTTTTTTTTTTGGTATCCAAATGCTCAGGAAGAGCAAGATGGTAAATCCCCTTCCAGCTACAAACCTTGGGGCCCGAGTCGTTGTTTGGAAATAGTGGTCGGAGCCATGGTACTTCATCAGGATAGATGATGTAAGAACGAGTGGGCTTCGGCATGAAGATGGGGGGAGAGGCAGAGTTATACCCAGTACAGATATAAGAAACAGCTCTGGGTGGGGAGACACCACAGCAATGACGCAACCATGCATTTGCTGTCCCGGCCAGCAACTGAGAATCCACATGAGCGATAGTTGGTTGACCATCAGGTCCAGTTCAGGCAGGAAACGCCGATAAATCTGACAGAAAACGGCTACAGAGAAGTGCAGCCCAAACAGGCTCCCCAAGGTCTGTGCCACTTTTGTGACAGGAAGTCATTGCACCTCATGTATTCAATGGTTTAGGCAAAGGCCTCTTAATCATTTTAAAACAGGATATCAAGTGCAGACCAGTAGCAACAACACAAAAGCGAGGTGGTTCTCCAAGCGCAAAAGCATGCGCCGCTCCATTCCATGTATGAAATTGTCCAGAGTATCACAGAACCAACTAGATTCTGAGATTGGAATACGTCGTGTACAGATTTGCAACGTGATAGGTTCAAAAGGACTCTGCGTTACGAAGATGCTTGTGTCAGACAAAGGAGCCTCATGGCTTTTGCAAAATTGTTCCTCTGTATAAGCTGGCCAGAATAATCCAAAGACTTCTAGCTGTAAGCAGAGATAAAGTAGGAGATTCTTGCAAATTCCTAAAATACAGGTTCCCCGATCCTACAGACTCCTGAAGTGTTTGTCTTAAGTCCTGGTGATACACAGAGACTTTTAAACACACACGCTCAAAATGACTGGTCCATGGTGGAAAAGAAAACCCACCAGAAGAGAGAGAGAAGAGACTCTAGGGTTTTTGTTTTGGCAAAGAAGAGGTTCAAGCCTTTTTAAATGCTCAGGAATCCAGTGCATTCGTTCCCAAACAGGCAGCGTTTAATAGGAATGTATTTCTTGCTGTGTATGTTTAAAGTTCTACAAAATGTTATCTGTAGCACCGTTTAGTTAAATTACAGCTATTCCCTGAACTCAGGCAAACTGAAGAAAATAATCTCCAGCGAAAGTTGACAAATGCCAGGGGAGCCATTTCTGACTTCTTAGGTTTAAGGCTTTTAACCTTTCAATAAAACCCTTAGATAAATTATTTCTTAGCTGACTGTTGCTTGGCAGATCATCTGACCAGGAGAGCAGCTAGTGGCTTTGATTTGCAATGATCTAAAAGGCTATTGGGATTAACGGAAGCTTTGCCAAAAGCCTCTATGTTGTTCTAAAGTGAAACCTTTGTGGGTTTCAAAACAACGGCTCTACCCCCTTCATGGGTGGATTTTTCCCTACTCTAGTGGAAAAAAAATTATCAATGTCAAAAAAAAAAAAAAAAGATGTTGACGAAGTCTGTGGTTCGTGGCTTATTAATATTAGGTCCACCACCCGAGAAACACTTCTTGGAAAAGCGCCTTCACGTTGAACTCATCAGCCACTCAGTGCAGGTGCCTTTTTGGGTCAAAGAGCACGTCTGGGGAGCTAGAATGAGGACGTGGCATAGACTGAACAATAGCTCTGGTCTCAAAGGGGAAAAAACAGGAAATGCTTGCATTAGGCTCCTCGTACGTACGTGTCTTCACAAAGGTAATGATTTGCTGTAATGTACGTAGCTTCGCTTTTGGGGTTTGCTTTAGTGACAGCCCTTGGGGACCACCGGTACATGAAAATGTGTTTGAATTTTCACAAGCTGCATGTATAGGTTCTACAAGTTTGCCTTAGCAACAGTGATGCCGTTTACTGTTCCTCCTGTTTCCAGCCTGAAATTGCTACATGATGCTTCTCTTACGCTGTCATTTTTCTTTCCCCTTGATGCCTAAACGTAGTCACCATTTCATGATGTCATCCACTTTTATTCTCTATTGTATGTCCTTCACCGTAACAGAATTGGAATTCTAACTATGACATCTACATGACTTATTTATAAAGGATCGCTGCGGTGTTCTTTTGCCATCCTTAAGGAACTAAAATTTCCAAATAAGTCGTTTTAAATGAGATCACACGGTCTCACCACTTACTAGCTCATCACCTACCAATTACGGGACTCTACACAAGTCACTGAAACCATCTGGCGTTCGCTTTCCTTTATACAGCGAAGGTAATCTTGGAATCAACCCCCTAGAATTGTTTTAGGTATACATTAAGTGAACAAGTACCTGGATCATAATAAATTCCCAAAATATTATTTAAGGGGCTGTTATTATATATATTTTATGTGGAAACTGAAGTGGAAAATGGTTTGCTGGTTAGGCTTATTTGCAAGTTTTGGGGAGAACTTGTTCTCATTTCTTACAACCGTCCTACACATAGCGCTTTGGTCTGGAAGGACGCTGGGCACCAACACAGTAGTCCTTTTTTGTTTTCGAGGGACAGAAACTGAAGTCCCAGACGCTGAGTCACTTGTGGCAAGCTAGCGATGACAAAAACAAGAACGTGGCGCCCCCCACGCTCAGAGTCTGGCTCCTTTGCATGATACCTGCTGCTCCCCTCTTCCCGCCCAGCCCTCCTGAGATTGAGTTAGGAGTGCTCACAGTGCATTGCTGTTTGCCGACATACGGACAGCATGCTTTATAACACCATCCTTCCTGTCACCTTCCTATTTATCTGTCTATCTGCCTACCTACCTACCTTACCTACCTACCTAAGATAGAAAAGCCTTCTCTTCCCTTGAGACTCCAGACTCTTCTCAGGTTCTGCAGGGTCCGATATTAGGACTCTTGATAAAGGCTCGTGTAGAGGAGGTCATTAACGGGCCTGACAACTTTCTACTCACGCCCTCCCCGCAAGCCTAGACCTCACATCAGCCCACCAAGGAGAAAAAGTCCGATCAACGCTGGCCCAAGGTGGCCAGGGAACAATGCAGAGTAAAGCCCCCAGTGCTCACCTTTGGGGTAGGTTCACTCCCCCTAGTGGAGAAACAGGGACCTAGCTATGAGCTCACTGCAGAGAAGAAAGGGTAAGAAGCCAGGCAGGAAAAAAAAAAAAAAAAAAAAAGAGGGCTTAGGAGAAATCAATGCATTCATAAGAAACCAGAAGTGCGAGGAAGGGGTTCTTCTCTCCAACAAAAACTATTATTTTTTTATTTAATGTAACAAGGCACCACGCGATTGGTGGTGTGTGTGTTTACAAATGTAAGCACCTTTACAGAAAAGAAGTTAATGATCACTAAACTCTCCTTCTTGTCTTGCCAAGTTTACACCAGAACTTTGCCACCCTGCATCCGTATTTCATTTTGATTTTCTCCCGAGCCACGTGTACAAGCTGTCCTCCGTTCCTGCTTCTGTGCTTGACATTATTTCAGACCCATTTTTTAAAAAATGTTTACTTTTTGAGAGAGAGAGAGAGAGAGAGCGAGCAGGGGAAGGGCAGAGAGAGACACACACACAGAATCCGAAGCAGGCTTCAGGCTCCGAGCTGTCAGCACAGAGCCCGACACGGGGCTGGAACCCACAAACTGCAAGATCACGACCTGAGCCGAAGTCAGTGGCTTAACCGACTGCACCATCCAGGTGTCCCCAGGCCCATTTTTTAATGTCTGGGCATCACCCACATGGTCATTTCATTTGCGTTTCTTTCCTTCCCAGCAAGTATCTGCATCTCACAAGTGGCCTGTGGAACACTTCCGTTTGTTTGTACAAACACTCTTCGTTCTTGGAAGAGTCGGTCTTTTATTAGCCGTGTTTGGCTCATGTTTCTCCACGACACTGCTCTTTTTCTTACATTTGGTGTATAGCTTTTTATTTTGCAGATTGAAAATCAAAAAGTTTTGTGAGTCAGTCAAAAGCTCTCCATCTGGCTTCCCTCTTACACACTCTGAATAAATAAATGTGTGTGCATATTTATTTCTACTATTCTAGTTTTGAAGTTTTCTTTTTTTGATCCATGTGAAATGTGTTGCCATAATGGTTCCGTGTATAGGTATAAAGCAATTCTTTATTAAGTATGCTCCGTGCCTAGCATGGAACCCAGCACAGGACTTGAACTCATGACCCAGAGATCAAGACCTGAGCTGAGATCACGAGTTGGACGCTTAACGGACTGAGCCACCCAGACGTCCTATAAAGCAATGTGTTTACACTCAGAGTCAACTATTATTTATTAAGTAAAGATAAGATGTCTTATCCAACTAGAAATACATTTTTAAAAATTTTGCTTAATGTTTATTTTTGAGAGAGAGACAGCATGAGCAGGGGAGGGGCAGAGAGAGAGAGGGAGACACAGAATCCGAAACAGGCTCCAGGCTCTGAGCTGTCAGCACAGAACCCAGTGCGGGGCTCGAACTCATGGACGGCGAGATCATGACCTGAGCCGAAGTCGGATGCTTAACCGCCCCAAAAGCAAACAAAAAAACCCACACTTTTTAATGCATCTTTTGAACCAGTCCTCTGGAAGACAACTTTTACGTACATCTTAGTTTCAGAACAGTAAAGAAAAATTCCACGTGAGAGGAAATCCTCCTGAAATCTGTGGCCTCCTGGGTTCTGAGCACAGGTCTTCTGTCTCCTTTCTGCCCTTCTTTTTCTTCATCTACTTCTCAGGGTTTGACTGCACCCTCGCTCCTTTTTCCCACCTCGGATGCTGGTTCCTCGGTGCACCTGCGTTTCTGCATTTCTTTGTGTTCTCTTTAGCAACTGACTCCACGCCTGGCTTATGGGAGGGGAGGCAGGGCGGGCTGTGGTAAAGCTCCAGGGCTTGGGGGTGGGGGGCGCAGACGGGGCAGGGGTTTCTAAAAGTACCATAAGGAGCTGAAAGCCAATTTCTGCCTTACAAGGTCGTGCTGAGCGTTTGCAGGGTCTGGTTTCTGCTGCGTGTTGTTAATTACAGACTCTCGACAGATGTTTGTCAACTGAATGAATGCATTCACTGACCCCTCTCCCTTCACTCTCCTTGATTTGGTGGTTAACCTGACTCTACCAGCACCTTCCTTTCTTAGGTCTCACAAGGGGAAGAGGAGAACACGGCTGGCACAGTTTCCGTGGCCAGTTCTGTACCTTAGACCCGCTGCTTTCTGTGTCTCATCTTTCAAGATTTATGACCTTGACTTGCACTCACGTCTGCCTCATTCTCTCTGCCACTTCTGTGACCTGATTTTCCCTTGTTAAATGTGTTCGCATCTGGCTCACATTTTAACTTTCCACTCTGCCTTACTGCTCTCCGCAGTCCCATATTGCTTTGTGACAAGTTCCTATTCATGATCCATGGTTAGACAATGCAGCCTCCTGCTCGCTTGTCCTCTTTGCGGTTTAAACCAACAGCCTCTCTTCCCCATTTGCCGCATAGACAGCATTTCCTGCCCTTGGGGCATCGTGACAAGGCGCTGTTGTCATTCCAGGCTCCTTTGCCTGTCTGATTCCTAACCTCCAATCGTCTCCAAGAGTGGAACCCTGACCACCAAAGCAGCTCCAGCATCCCCCAAGAACTTGCTAGACGTGCATACCCTCCATCCCACCCCAAACCTTCTGGCTCAGAAACTCTGGGGGCGGAGTCTAGCCACCTGCTTTAGCCTGCCTCCAGAAAACCGCTGATGCCGGAGAAGCACCGCCTCGACCCCTCTGGTCTCATGTGCCCTCCACCTTCTCCCTGTTCACACTCCTCATTCTGGTAGGAAACTGCTGGGCACTTGTTGTGGGCCATTTTGAAGACCACTATTACAGATAATTTTAGAAGATCATGTAAAACATCAAAATAGTTTCTAGCATTCCATAGAACAATGTAATTTCTAATATTATTTCTAATATCTAATATTAGTATAAGGAGCAAACTTTTTCTCATCCATGATAACAAGAGACAGTGATGTTCTGAATAGGGGTACCTGGGTGGCTCCGTCGGTCAAGAGTCTGACCCTTGATTTCAGCTCAGATCTTGATCTCATGGTTCATGAGTTTGAGCCCTGCATTAGTGCAGAGCCTGCTTGAGATTCTCTCCCTCCCTCTCTCTCTCTGCCCCTCCCTTGCTCACTCGCTCACTGTCTGTCTCCCTCAAAATAAACAAACATGAAAAAATTTAAATAGATGAAGGTACAAATAATCCGCAAGACTCCTGTTACCCTGAGTAACTTTTTAGTGTTTTCTAAAAAAGAAAAACACTTTTTCTAATAATGCTAATTAAAAGGGCCAGTAAAGAGGCTAATAAATAGTGCTGGTAAATAGAAAGGACATGGAGAGGGGCGCCTGGGTGGCGCAGTCGGTTAAGCGTCCGACTTCAGCCAGGTCACGATCTCGCGGTCCGTGGGTTCGAGCCCCGCGTCAGGCTCTGGGCTGATGGCTCAGAGCCTGGAACCTGTTTCCGATTCTGTGTCTCCCTCTCTCTCTGCCCCTCCCCCGTTCATGCTCTGTCTCTCTCTGTCCCAAAAATAAATAAACGTTGAAAAAAAATTTTAAAAAAAGAAAGGACATGGAGAGTTATATATTCTTCAAACTAATCAAATTTGGAATTACTGAACATTAGGAATTCCCAGCTAGATATTGAGATATTAATACACATAAGTTTCATCTATTGGGATCTCTCCTAAAAGGGGAGACTTCCTTTTTCTTTTTTTTTTTTTTTGAGGTTTATATCATTTTACTTCTGAATGCTTCTTTACAATTTAACCTTTTTAAAACCATGATTTATATCATTTAATGAAAAACCATTTTTTAAATTTAAATTCAAGTTAGTTAAAATGCAGTGTAGTCTTGGCTTCAGGAGTAGAACCCAGTAATTTGGGGTGCCTGGGTGGCTCAGTTGGTTGGGTGTCCAGCTTTAGCTCAGGTCATGATCTCATGGTTTGTGAGTTCGAGCCCCACGTCGGGCTCTGTGCTGACAGTTCGGAGCCTAGAGCCTGCTTCAGATTCTGTGTCTCCCTCTCTCTCTGTCCCAACCTCCCCCACCCTCAAAAAGAAAAATGCATTTAAGGGGGAAAAAAAAAAGGAGCCTGGGGATTCATCTCTTACATATGACACCCAGTGCTCAGAAACTTCTTACTAGTCATGGCTCCGGAGGCAAAGGAAGTAAAAGCAAAAGTGAACTTTTGGGAACTCATCAAGACAAAAAGCTTCTGCACAGCAAAGGAAACAATATTTTTCCTTTTTTTTTTTTTTTAAGTAGGCTCCACACCTAGCATGGAGCCCAACATGGGGCTTGAACTCATGACCCTGAGATCAAAACCTGAGCTGAGATCAAAAGTCAGAGACATTCAACTGACTGAGCCACACAGGCGCCCCTACAAGAGGAGAATTCTAATGACAGAACAGACTTTATGCAGGGAGGTTTCTTCTTATCATAAAACACTAGAAATCCCTTTACGACCAGCCATAGGGAGATTGCTAAATAAATGCCAGTTTATTCATCCAATATAATCAGCAAGATGATAATTATGCAAATTAGAATGCTTATAATAGTAAAAAAAAAAAAAGGACAAAATCTGATGCATATTAAGATTACAACTATGAAAAATATGTACAGAAGAATAAACTGTATCTGTTAGGGTGGTGATACGATCAATGTCTTATTTCTATTTTCTCTATTTTTAATTTTTTTAGTGGAAATGCATATTTAGAAATTATGACAGTGGAAGTCCCAAGATCGTTCCCTCTCCAAAGTGGTTTGGGCCTTTGTGACTTAGCAAAGGTACCTTTAATCTATGGGGACCTAAAGTTTTGGAGAGTTGCTGTGTCCCAGGGAGTGCTTCTCCGTTAACCAGCCACGCCTCCAGCACTAAGCCCCCTGCCTTGATGAAACTGAGATTCAGAGAGTCTAAGGAACCCAGTTGTGTTGTGTCTTTTCCCCACTTCTGTTTCTATGGTTCTTTTTATCTGCTGCAAAGGCACAGCAGTCATTTGAGTCCACTGTTGCCCCAAAGAAGCAGAACTTGGCAATAGCACTGAAACCCCTCCTCCTCCAGTTGTCATACCCAGGACTTTCATTACACTGGGAGCATCAGAAGTCCAAGTGGTTTCCTAGAGATGCGTTCAACCGAACGGCAGCCGCGTCACTCATTATTCCACCACCTGGGAACCCAAAGCAGTCCTACTTGCCACGGCATCGGTGTGAACATGCTACATTAAAGCGTGTTAAGGGGACTGGGGACCATCCCTTATGGGACGGCAATGCGTTAACTCACCCCCGCAGCCCTTCCCTCCTGAAGACTCTCGGTTCAGCTGTGTACTTCCCATGGCCTTGGCCTTACCGTCTGCACTGCTCTTCTCTCATTAATGAGGAGTAGCCATCATTTGTTAATTACAATGATACTAACTCCTCTACCATTCCGGGCATACAAAACGGCCAAATGAAAAAGAAAGGCGGTGGGGGCGGGGGGGGGGGGGCGGGGAAGGGGGGGAAGCCCCACAGTCTTAAAGCATGTCGGTGCTTTATATCATCTGCTTTGGGTGATTTTTTGGTATCCTGTGTTTTTCTACATTTATCCAAGATTCAGGTCAAATACCCTATGTCCTTGAACCGTATGCTGCTGAAACCTTTCTGTCTGTAGATTACGTTGTTGAATGTACATTTCATCAGGCCAATTCTAACCCGGGGGGAAGGGGGCAGGCAAGACTCCTTCACCACCGCATACTGTTGCGTATAAAAATCAAGCCTTGGGAGGAGCATGGCCAAAGAAAAGGATTTATTGATACAAGATTAACCTTGGAGTCACTTCGCTGTTTCATTTCTACAAGTAAATCATCTTTTTTGCAGTTGTAAGGCAGGTCATTGCTTTGCGGGTTTCTGTGTTTCTGACTAAGCATAACTTAACAGCCTTTCATCTGGATGTTTATTCATCTTACTGGAACAGCTTTCAGTCCTTTTTAAAAATTAATTTGACTTTAATGCCTAGTTATTTAGGACTCCCCTGGGCTAGGATGAAATCACGCTGGGGGAATTTTGATTTGACAAATGGCCATTGTGTGGGAGCCTTTGATCCTCAACCATGTGTTAACTGGCTGCCTGCCCCTTGCTTTGAGGGAGCTTAAAGCAAGATCAAAATCTGCTCACCCCCAAGGTGTGATCACTGGTGGACACTGGGAGAACTGGGGCACTTCCCAGCATCCTTAGGTCACTGCCGCCTTGTACTTTGGTCTGAAGCCCTCTGAGTGGTCACCACTCTATCCCTTGTAAGGTTTGAAGAAGGTGGGACCCTCCCACCAGCCAGTGAGGAGTGGTCTCTATTGTCAGGAGGCGAGCCTGGCGGGGGGAGCTTTGAGCCCTTCTGAACATTTATCTACCTGGAGAAATGGGGTGTCAGCAGGAGGAAAGAGGAAAAAAAAGGATGAATTTTGCTTAGAGCCTTAGAGAACCCATTCTTCTGGTATTGAGCGGTATAGAAAGCCCTTTGTTCCCTAAAGTAGGAATTCTTATTCCTGGTTTTCCAGTCTCTGAGGCCTGCTCAGGTTTTCCAGGCTTTCCAAAATTATGAAGAAAAGTATATTTTAATTCACTTGCATTAAAAAAAAAAACAACATACTAAGTACGGTGATTATGGTTAGAAAGATGGAGGAGCACGCAGGCAATTTGCTAGAGGTCACCGGAAATTGCTGCCCTCGTGGTCAGATGCCAGAGGTCTAAAATTAAAATGAGGGCCTGCAAAGCAAGAGAACAAGTGTAGATTTTGCATCCTGCCCTTGGTAAAGATTGTTCAGAAACGTTTAGACTCAACTAGCAGATTCTAAATGTCGCCCTTCCCCGGGAGGCAGGCACTGTCTCACTGCGCAATCTCCTCCTCGCACTTGCAGACGGGGAGCTCTCCATATCCAATGAAGAGGATTCCCTGGAAAACGGACAGTCCCTGAGCTCCAGCCAGCTGTCTCTGCCTGCCCTGTCCGAAATGGAGCCGGTCCCGATGCCCAGGGATCCCTGCTCATACGAGGTGCTCCAACCTTCAGACATCATGGATGGGACAGGTAAGGCCCTTGGTAGAGTTACAGAACAGGTCCCCAGCATGTGGCGTTAGGGGCCTGTAGCCTGGCCGGACTAGGGGTTCTGTTTTGAGCCACCTTGAGCATAAGAATCTCCTGGAGGTGAGGACGGAACGGCCCCATCAGGACATATTTACGCTTACTGTCCGTCCTATGGTTTTTCAAAACCTTTTTTGTAATCGTAATCCCTCCCCAAAAGACATCCCGTTTGTGATACGGAGGATTTAAAACGTCAGTGGTTTGTTTCTAACGCTCGTTTCCGTTAAGCTCAGCGAAGGAATCCTATACTCGGGCACGGTTCCTACCTAGGTCACGTTTGTAAAGCCCTAGCACGGCCTTTAATCCCCGGCTCGGTATACAGCCCAGCTACTGACTGTATTACCATACACAGTCAATGTGTTAATTGGCTGTTCGATTGTATGCAATTGGCTGGTTAACTCGCTTGCTGCTGACAGATGATGTTTGGTACCATTGACTGTCACTCGTCCTGTGGTCCAAAGCCCTCTGAGTGGTCAGTACCTCCTCCCTGAGAAGGTTTGCAGAAGGTGAGACCCTGCCGGCAGCCAGTGAGGACTGTTCTCAGGAGGTGAGCCTGGCGGAGGGACCTCTTGGAATCTCCGGAGTGTGGCTACGAAGGCCATATCCTTTTTCCACAGCACAGGCGAAGTCTGCCATCAGCACAGCTCCGATGGGAGCAAGAGAGAGCTGGTGTCCCAGAGTCCACGCCAGGCTTCACCTTGGGACCTGCCGAGTCATGGCTCCATCGGTGTGTCCGATGCTGACAATAATGGCGTCCCTTGCGAGAGGGGGGCAACCGGGGGCTTGTGAGGGTCACTTGCAGGGCTGTGATGCGGCAGGGGACACTGAGTCACATTCCCCCCAGGCTGAGGAGAGCTTTCCAACTGTAGCAGTGATTGTGTCTCTGATCCAGCCTTCCCGGTGACATGGGAATCACACAGAGTTGACTGTTACAGGGCCATCTGTCATCTCACTGAAATCAGAGTTTCGGTCTCACTGGCCAGGCTGCCATCACGGGATGAAGGCCCCGTGCTAACCCCCCGGGACAGCTCTTAACTGGAGCCAGTCGGGGTCTCCCGGGGCGGAAAGGAAGAGTGACGCCCGATGCGGAGCAAAGAGAAAGAGGGAAAACCAAGTAAGAAGGCCACAGTTCTGGCAAGTGAGAGGAGAGAGGAAGCGGGGAGACAGAAAGGCGTTGCCTTGGTGCAGTCTCTGCCTCATCGAGGTTCAGGGGAGCCCCTAAAACTGCAAGGTGCCTACAAGGCTCCGGAGTCGGGGGGAGCAGCCGCCCCAGGCCTGTGGGGACGCCTGGCCTGGCGTCAGCCTCTAGGCTGTCTTCGTTCCTTGGCGTCCCACACGCCGGGAGACCCAGTGGGCAAAAACCAGACCCCAGCATCGACTCTCTCTCTTCCTCCCAGCAGAGGGCAAACAGGCCCAAAGGAAGATGCCAGCATTGGTTTGGTTCATTCAGATGGGGCCCTTTGTCCCTGGTCCGCTGCACCTGCCATCTGTTGATTGTGGCTGTGGCCCCATGAGTCACACTTCAGAGCACTCACAGAATGTGTGGCATAAACGCCCAGATGGAAGTGGTGAAGCTTAGGATAGTTCTGAGAAAATGTCCTCTGGCCTCCCCTCCCGCCCTCCTGCCTCTGCCTTTCTGCCTTTGCCTCCCCGATGTGTCCCTCCACCCACCCCACCCCCTCGCTTTACCCTTTAACTCTCCGCCCGTACGTGACAACGTGGAACGGGTGTGCTCTGCTGTGTTGGTCACCCACGTCCCTGTCCTGTGTGCCCCCGCCGGCCCCACCTGCGCTGCGTTTGTGTAATGTCACCTGTGTGTCATGTGGTTGTCCCCTCAGTGTCTGAAGAGAGTCCCTCTGCCAGTGAGTCTGGAGCCCTCCTGTCCCAAGATCCTTCAGCCAAACCAGTGCTGCTACTGCCCCCCAAAAAACCTGCTGCTTTCTCTGGAGACCATGAGGAGACCCCAGTGAAGCAGCTGTCCCTTCTCAAGCAGCCCCCCGCCCTGCCTCCCAAACCCAGTGCCAGGATTGCCAACCACATAACAGGTGAGTCAAGATGTCTTCTGGAAGCGTCCAGCCCTGCCTTCCCTTCATGGGATGATCTCTCGCGCTCTCTCTCTTCTTATCTGAGGCCCGTTGCGCCTCTTCGGTGAGGTTGCTCTGTGGGGCGTTTGGGTGTTTCCACGTGCACGCGGTCACGACCTGGGTTTGTGTGTTTCCGTCAAGAAGCATTCGACGCACACCCTGCCGGCCGTATGCCAAGAGCCTTCGTCATGTGTACCTGTGAATATGTGCGTTGGTATTTGTGTGACTGATTCACGATTATTTGCCCGTCGAGGTGAATTAGCCTCAATGTCAAAATCTTGGCAAAGACGAAGCGCAGTACCTCGTTCCCTTCACAATGAGTTTGCCAAAGCTTTCAATTTTTTTTGTCTCTAAATTATTGATCTGAAGCCCTGCCTATTTCCTTTATTAAAATTCATGTCTGTGTTGTTTGTTCTGTTAAACAAAAACAAAAACAAAAAAAGGCAATCTACGAAGTATGGTGGGAAGTACTCTTCCAAGAAGAATGCGTTCGGGAACGTTGTCCTAAGATGCTTTTTATATATTCATGTTTAAAGTGTCGGTGAATGTCCCCCCAGTTACTAAATTGGGCATCACAGGATGTGCTAGTGATTGGCCATCTAGTAAGGACTGCATTGCACATGAACGTGAATGGGATACTGCTTTCTGATTTAAAGTTGCGGCTTTTAAATTAAAGAGTAAAGATTTCAGGGGGTTGTTCCTCCAGCCTGGACAGTAATGCCAACCTGATCGGCTGCCTTTTTGCGATGAGTCCGGTGTTTTTTGAAATAGTTTCTGATTGATCTCTGTACATTTTTGTGAGATGTGATGGGGATGGAGGTAGGGAAGAATAGTCACCTGGTTTACACTAGAAAAGCTGATTGTTTAAGAAAAATCGGTGTCGTTAAGAAAAATCCTGCCATGGCAGGAATTCTGCAAGAGAGGTATGCCTAGACCCCGTGCTTCCTAACCCCTGGTCCAGGAAATGAAGGCTATTTCTGTGATAGAAAGGTGTCGAGTCCCGATTAAACACAGGATTGAGTCAGACTACTCTATCAACGTACTAAGTCAGATGTTTGTGGTTTCAAAGAGCAGATTTCCATTTAAAGGAACCATTCCATTCAACACCTCAGTAACACCTTAGCCCAGTGTCCCAAAAGGTAAATGCATAGAAACCCACAAAGGAGAAGGTACCCTCATAAGCTTCCCCCCGAGAGAGAACCACTGTCCATTCATCTGTCTGTCTAATAAAAACCAAATGCCTACTCTACATCATCTCTTATCATCAGCTTTTTACACATGGCATGATCTCTTGTGAACTGGTTGTCCTGTTCGTAAATACGCCACAATATGGTTTTGTTAGCTGCTCGGCGTGCAGTGGGATTTGCTTGTCCGGCCCTCATGGGCTCTCCTCACAGCAGTGAACATCCTCAGCAGCACACATAGCTTTATAAGCACCCGAATTTCTCCTGATTTATTTCTAGAATTAGAATTACTGATTCTAAATCTAGAAGTCAATGGTGTGGCTCTTAAGAGCTAGCAGCTTTTGAAGGTTTTGATGCCAAATTTCCCTGAAGATTAAATATGGCAAAATAAACTCCTGCCTATAGTTCCTATTTATTCACCACACCTCTAGGTGGAACATTGTGCTAGGTATCAAAGCAGATGCAAGTGAATGAAAGTTTAGTGGATCTGTGTGTACACACATGTATGTGTGTGTATGGACACACACACACACACACACACACAATAGGGTGCTGAAATAACTACTGTCAGGAGTATCCTTTGGAGTTCAATGTGATCTGAGAAAAGGGCATAGAAAGGCTGAAGCTTGAGCTGACCCTTCAAGCATGAAGGGCATTTATAGAGAATGAGGCGAGAACATTCCAGAGAAAAAAGGCCCTGGTCAGAGACCCAGAGATGGCAAGTGCTTCGGGTCTGTGATGAGGTGGCCAAGCTGGCGCAGAGGGTCCTTCTCAGGACGTATTGAGAAAGGGCTCCCTAGGTAAGGCATATGAGCATTTAGATTTTGTTCCCCCTGGCAGCCTTTGGAGGTTTTTGAGCAGGGGAGAGATGTGACAGTGATTCACCTTTAGAAAGCCTTCCTGGGTCACCGTGTAGAATGAACAGAAGGAGAAAGTTGAAGGCCTAAAAAGGCCAGCCCTGTGCCTCGTTCTCCGGCATCACTAGTTGAATTCGACTGAGTAATTTGAACCAGGGAGACTATGGAAAAAGCTGTTCTTGTTTCTGAAATTGAGCTCACAAGCACTTGGCCGATCACAGCAGGAGGAGAGAGAACAGTGGGTAAGACATTTTAAAAGAAGAATTGACAGCTTCTTAACCAGCAACAGCCTCTAATTTATTTAGTTATCTCATTAATGAAGGCACCCTTCATTCATTCACAGCTTCAGCCATGAGCGGTGAACTTGGGTGGCTTGATATCCGCAGGACTCTTGATCTATGAGCCACTGAAGATATCTGAAATTAGCCCAATCTCTCTGGCTTCCCGCATCCCTTCCCAAGGAGAGAGGACTCATCTACTCTCTATAAACCTCCCCTCCACATAGCTAGGATCAAATGGATAAAAATACTTAAGGGCTAATAATCCTTACCGCGTTGTATCTGGTAGCTTCTTAAATATGAGGCAGACAAGACAGGTGCAGATGCTTGTGGGCTGGAAGCCTGGTGCTGGCCTTTTGGGCTTAAACTCAATCAGACATGCTTAATTTTTGTAAGTGAACAATCAGTCATAATGAATCTGCATCACCATGAGGCAGCTACATTAACCCTGTTCTGTTACTAATTACTCTAGAGACATCTGGGCTATATCAGAAGGAATTAATAAACCAGGAATGATAGAACTCTAAACTGAGACTTAGAAGTGGTAGCATGTTCTTACTGTCTGTTGCTCTGTTGACATTCTTGGAAGGCAACGCAGGACAACTTGAAAGACACCAAGCATGATTAATAGAGAGCGACAGTGGTTAATGGCCCGGTAGGATACTAGAGGAGGAAGCATGAGCCTGACCTGTAGCTGCTTCCAAGTATACGATCAGACAAAGACGAGCAGAAACATCTCTCCTTTGTCATTTGCTTGCTTCGACTTCATCTGGAAAACCATTATAAACTTGGAGACTTTCTCATGAGTTTTCTCAGTTCTCCAGCAAGTAGAGAGAGCCTTTTTGCTCTCCCAGACTATCTTCTTCCATCATCATCTTCTTCCTTCTGATCTTCTCCAACAGCAGCGTGCACAGTGGCTTGTAACACAGGGGCACCAGATTCCTTTCCATTCTGGAAGCACAGTGCGTAGCAGAGCTGGTTGCATAAGGCATATGATCTGAAATGAGTGAGCCTCAAATGCATCCTTCTTGGAATGATGGCGAGCCCCAGAGGAACAGGGTTGATTGAGGCAAAAACAAACAACAACAACAACAACAACAAAACCCACTGCTGTCTCCTATCTTTCTAAGTCTTCATCAATCATCTCTCTAGCCTTCCTGGCTCCAGGAGTCAGATACGAAACACTGCATGAATAATTCATGACTCTGCATAAGGTACCTGTGATTAGGTACCCCGTAGGTGCCATTTGTGTGAAGCATAATCAACTAATGTGAGAGCTGGACTTCACAGTCAGGCATTCACACTTGGGTGATAAAAATGGGAGTTGCCATTTTTTGAGAACTTGATGGCATACCATTTAGTGCTGTGGAGTCGATACTGTTATCATTATTCTCTCTTTTTCCTGGAAGAGGAAAGTGAAATTCGATTAAGTTGAAGGACTCAGTCATGGTTACATAGGTACTAAGTGCCAGAGATGGACTCAACCCACTTTGTTTTACTCTGGAGTTCTTACTTCCAACCACGAGTTTCTACCGCACTAAGCTACCTGTTCTTAAAATGCAAAATAAGAGAATCATGAGCTTCCTTTGCACGTTTTTGCCTTGTGTGTTTCCGCCTGTTTAAGAAAATTGGCTTCTTTATTTGCAGAACTCACAGACAAAAATGTATCCAGTCTTTCAAACATAAGTCATACTCTCAAGGCACTGGATTATAAAGAGGAGGACCCGAATGCATGCAGTTGGGTTGGGTTTAGAAGAACGTGCTAGAAGCAGGCAGTCCATAAGAATCAAGAACGGTGCAAATGGCACGGGAGCATTTGGCCACAATTGGAGACTGGCAATTTGGCAAAGAAAGGGAAGCATTGCTGATCCTTAAAAAGAAGTCCTTCTGCTAACGTGAACCTGCCCGGGCTTCTTTGCATTGTCTTTAGACCCTGAAATACAAGGAAACTTCTGGTGGTTGATGGCTAGTGTCAACATTCTGAAGGTTTTGCAACTGCAGATGTCCCTGGCAGGTGACCTCCGTGCCTTGTGGTATTCCTCAGCTTTATACTCGTCTAATGAGAATCTTCTCTCCAGAGCTTGTCACCCCAAAACCGACATTCCTATCTTAGCCGTCTCTCTAGTTTTGTGGACACTGCCCATGGCGGACTCTTGTGCAATCACATCCTCATGGTGATTTTGTTGTTCCTCCCTGGCTGTCTCATCCTCTGTCCCCATTTCTCTCCAGCACCCCACCCCACCCTACATCCTACTCTCCAACCCTATAAAATCATACGCTTTTGCCTCTATCCTTGCCTCCCCTCCCTGCCTTCTACTCTGAAGGCACAAGAAGAGTTGTGAATGGACCCCTGTGACCTTGAACCTCATCTCTGCCTTAAATGGAAAACATCAACTGCAACCCAGAAGCCTCAGAAAGAGGTTTAAGGTTCATTCTCTTGATAGCTGATACCGTGAGGCATGGGAAATACACCCAATATACTCTTGGTTTCCCTTTCTTAAAATGTAGAAATTCCTTCCTGGTGCCTGTGAGGACTTCCTATTAATAAAAACATTTTTTAAAGGGTGCTTTCTGCTCTGACCTCTGTGATCAGCATGAAGATTACAGCGAAACACTTTTCCTTTTTATGTAGCACCGTTAGGTTAGAGATTTAATTCACTTGGCACTTTTTTTTTTGTAGTGAAAACATAATGTAAAACTTACCTTCTTGGGGCACCCGGGTGGCTCAGTCAGTTAAGCGTCCAACTCTTGATTTCGGCTCAGGTCACGATCTCACGGTTTGTGAGTTCGAGCCCCGCTTTGGGCTCTGTACTGGCAGCTCCGAGCCTGCTTGGGATGTTCTCCCTCTCCCTCTCTCTCTCTGTTGCCCCCTCCTCCCCCCACCTTGTGCTCTCTCCCTCTCCCCCAAAGTAAACAAATAAACTTAAAAAAAAAAATGTACCTTCTTAACAGTTTGTAGGTATGCAATTCGGTCATGTTAACTGTATTCACAGTGTTGGGGGGCAGATTTCCCGAACTTCTTCATCTTGTGAAATTCAAACTCTGTACCTGTGAAACAACTCCCCTTTTTCTCTCCTCCCCGCTTAGCCCCTGATGACTACCATTTTACTTCTTGTTTCTCTGAGTCGGAGCTACCTTCTAAAAGTGGAATCAGACGGCGCTTGTCTTTTTGTTAGAGGCTTATTTCACTTTGCATAATGTCCTCAAGGTTCATCCGTGCTGCAGCACGTGATCAGATGTCCTTCCTTCGTAAGGCTGAATGCCACGTGCGTTTTGAGTGCCCACCATGTGCCTGGTGTTCTTCCAGCCTTAATTTAATTTATGAGCAGTGTTCCCTCATCAGCTGTCGGGGTCGTAGGCAGTTAGAAGCTACAGAAGGTGTCTAGTACGAAGACGTGATGGCATGGTTCTGAAGAAATTCAAACAGGAAGAGACCGACGCCTTTGGAAAGACTCAGAAAAAGCACGATAGCATCATCAGGGAGGGGGTATTTAAAACAGGCCTTAAAGATGTGTACAGTTTTGCCAGGTGGGGATAGGAAAGGAGGTCTTGGTAAATGAAGTAACGTACACAGAGGCATCTACGTCTGAGGCATAGTATGTTCGAGAAATAGGGCGCCTGGGTGGCTCAGTCGGTTGAGCGTCTGACTCTTGGTTTCGGCTCAGGTCACGATCTCCCTGTTCGTGGGATGGCGCCCTGTGTCCAGCTCTGGGCTGACGGTGCAGAACCCGCTTGGGATTCCCTCTCTCTGCCCCTCCCCTGCTTGTGCTCTCAAAATAAATTAAAAAAAAAAAAAAAGGCAAATAGCCCAGCGTGGCAAGAGTGCAGGCTTCTTGTAGTGAAGCAAAGATCAGGCCAGAAGTGGGTTGAAAGGGAAGCTGTGGAAAGCCTCGAATGCCATGATGAAGGATTTAACTTTGGAGGACAAAGTGGGGCACGTTTTGTGGGCATTTATCAGCAATTGCTTGATTTCAACCAAACCTGTCTCTTTGATGTTCTCCTGGATTCGATGGACAACAATGCTGCAGGATGGATTGACAATTGGATGCACACATGAAGGCGGGAGATGGCCATTGTCAACCTGAAATTGCGAAAGGCCCCCAGCGGCTGCCCCTGCTGGTTCTTCCTCTTGAACACTGGTTCGGGGTCCAGGGGGCAGTCTGAGAGTGGGGTTGTAGTCGGGCTCATTCCCCGCCGCGTCGTCGGCTAGCGCCAAGCATCCCCAGGACAGGAGGGCTTGTGAGGGAGAGAGCCGCCTGTAGCTGAGGCCTTGAAGGAGAAGCTGGATGACCATTTGCCCCACAAGTTCATAGCAGGATACTTGTTCCCGGGCTCTGGGTGGTGCCGCAAACCAAATCTGATATTCGTGCTTCGATAGTGCCTGAAGGAACCGTGATACCTACATGGACAAGTGAAAGAACATGACAGCCATCCATCAGTCAAACTTGGGGTCCAGACCTGGGTGCCATAGAGCACGCTGGGAGTTTCAAGGGAAAATGGGGAGGCCCTGGTAGACCACCGACTGTGGGTGGGTAGACCAGCCACCCCCATCACTAAATGCAAGAAATCAGAGTGTGACCCCCCCCAGAATGAATCCATATCATGCCTCAGGTAGATGCAGGGCTGGAGAGGAAGTGCAGCCATCCGTAGGTTGCCTTTATAATCCCTAGGGATCTAGCTTGAACGTATTTGTACCTTCTCCGTGAATGTTCTGCCCCTTCCTAGCTCCCTAGGGTCTATGCAGTATTTCATTTTATGCGAGCTCAGTGAACTACTTCGAAACATCATAGATCTTCCCCTTGGTTCCAGGGTTCTGAGATCAGGTGAGCATATTTGTGCTTGCTTTCATGACTGTGACTTTGAGACTTTGGTCGGACCCTCCCAGCTTTTGCCGGGATGGTCACAAATAGCAGTCTTCCCGGGAGGGACTGTCAGACCCATCTCTGGAACCTTCTCATTTCCCTTTGTGCCTGTCTTGCAGAAGGCTTAGGTTCCACAGCTCAGTTACCAGTTGAATGGTGCTCTCCTCCCCCCGGTCTCCCTAGGGGCAACAGGGCTCCCCTGCATTGCTGCAAAAACAAACAGGATAATGTGCTTTTGTACAGATGATTTATAATTCCCCCAAACCGCTGATCTCGTCAACAGGTGTTGGTTGTCGTGATTATACGGACACCTACAATTCTAACTCCTTAAGAGCAGTTTGCTGGCAATGAATCATGTGTAATTTCACTTTGAAAAAAATTGAATTTAATTTTTTTTATGTTTATTTATCTTAGAGAGAGAGAGAGAGTGAGCGGGAGGGAAGGGGCAGAGAGAGAGAGGGGAGACGCAGAATCGGAAGCGGGCTCCAGGCTCCGAGTTGTCAGCGCAGAGCCGGATGCGGGGCTCGAACGCACGAACTACGAGATCATGACCTGAGCTGAAGTCAGACACTTAACTGACTGAGCCGCCCAGGCGCCCCTAAAAAAACCTAATTTAATTACATGCCCTACAAAGGTGGCCGGTGACCCAGCTGTGACCCCCACCCACTGCCCAGCATCTCCATCTCAGTGATGCATGTCCCTCCCTCCTTGTTGTCATCTGCCATCCAGATGGTCTTTGGAAGGGGACAAATTTTAAAACAAAACGCTTTGTTGTAGAAAGCGACTCAGAAACAGAGTCAGGTGCTGGTGATGTGTATGCTATAATGGCCCTCAGTGTTAGGATTCTGGAAGGTCTCAGGACATCTTTGGCACGAACATCAGGTGTTTATGGTCGTGTCTGTGTGCTGGCCGGCTTGGGGGAGAGCAAGCCAGGCTTAGGGCATTTAACACAAGTCACTTCTCTGTTACTCGCTTCCTGCCACACCATCCCTCTTACCACAAGGAGTCGGGAGACACATTTTGCCTTTCCAGGCATCTGACCAACGGAAAAGGCCTGGCAGCCTAAGAATCCCTAAGATGGTCTGAAGGAATTGACGGAACTCATCTGAGCACCTTTGTCTCCGCGTTGGAGCCAGAGGGAGTCTGATTCTGGGCTCTGTGATTCTGGATTCTCATTTAAATTCTAAGTACTCTCTCTAGAGGCTCTTTATGTTCTTTGGTGGACTGTCTGTGTCTATAAAAGGAGATCAAAGACTCTGACCCGCTGAAACCAGGTGGCAAATGACCGAGCAACCGTTACCCCACCTCTGTCCACGCAGACGCTAAGTGCTACTCTCACGGACAAGTGCTCTAACGCGTCCTCGGTTATAAATGGGCTTCTCCAGCAGGTGTTAATAAAAAAGTGAGGAGAGAGGCTCGGGCTGTGTTCCTTTAGCCCAGACTGGTTCTGTTAGACACTCCGGTCCTGTGGCGTAAGAATGGACTGCAGAAGTCACCTGGGGTTTTCATTTCCTTGTCTGAAGTCGTAAGCCAGAGCGGTGTCGTGTTTGGAAATACAGCCTTCTTGGGTTTTATGGCTCCGTGACACCCACAGTTGGAGTTTATTTTCCTTGCTCTCTGGAACTGGTTGATTCTGCTTTTTGCACTCCATCAGCATAGACCGGTTTATGAATATACTGCATCTCCATCGGTCGGGCTGCAGAGGACTCATCCATTTCGAAGGCAGCAAGCAGAGAGCTCCGTGTGTGCCCCAGCAGGACCAGCCACAATCATCATTATAAATGCAGGAGCTAGAGTGGGTCCTCTGGCAACCCATAAACACCATGCCTCCCATGGATGCAAAGTATTTTACTCAGTGAGGTGCTATCGAGGTAAAGGAGACCTTCTTGAACCCTGGATTTTTAGAGGTAAAGAGTCTGAATTCCACCCCCACCCCCATGCACACACATAAGGATTTGCTATCCTTCCCAGCTGCTGAACCACAGAGAGTCTGGATTCTGTCATTCCAGGTTCTGGGTTCTTTCCTGCCAGCCCTCAATACCGATGCAGGGCAGCGCGTCTTAGGACAGCACCCTGAACCCCGATGGCTGTGCCTTTTTTTTCTTCCCGCACCGCTTTGCCGCAAGCCCGGAAGGTTGCCGGGACGGTCCTTCCGAAGCTCTCGTTCCCGTTATTTGGTTCACTTGCAGCTGGATTTTCGCCTACTGACTTAGAACCACCACACGTCAAGCCACCACACTCCCCGTTGCTGTCTTGGCTTCTCGCTTCCCACGCCAGCCGGGCAGCATCAGGCCGAGGGGGACTCTCTCCCCAGGGTTCAGCAAGTGCCCCGCAAGCAACGGGACAGAGGTATACGGCGGTCCGCAGATCAGAGTGTGTCCGCCTCGTCCGACCCTCGCGGCAACCTGTGGGGAGAGGCAGAGAATGTATTATTTTTTCAGAACCAACGAAGCCTGTATTTGGTGAACTCCTTTTACAGATCAAGGACTCAGCTGCACAGATTTACACTCAGGCCCTCCGCTCACTCTTCAGGGACTTTGTAAAGTTATAGAAAGCTATTTTTAAAAGTTGTAAAAAATTATAAAAAGGTGCCCTTTGGAAGAACGAATTCACAGAAGGCGGCCCCTTCCTCTGGGGGTGACTGCCTTTCCCAGGACAGGCCTCAGGCTGGATTTCAGCCCGCTGGTCCCCGTGAAGAAGCTGGGTAGACATTAAGGCGGGTTATGCTCCCTTTGTATAGATGAGCAAACTGAGGCTCAGGAAGGCTAACGTCTCAGGCAAAGTGACAGAGCTTCTTGGACTTGGACCTGGGATTAAACCTCAGCTCTGCTGAGACCTGGGTGATTTCGCAGGCCTGCAAGAGAAGCCTCCCACCGCCCCTGCTCAGTGCTCCGAGAGCAGGTGCAGGAGCAAAATCGCCCCCAGGGGGCCCTTTTGCACGAGGGAGCAGTCTCTTCGCAAAACGGTGGCTCTTAGAGGATAGCCTATCGGAGTTGTCGGGTGCAGAGTCCCCCGGGGACTTTGGCAAGACGCAGATTCTATTCAGAAGGCCTGGGCTGAGCCTGGGAATCTGTGTGTCCGACTCGCTCCCAAGAGTCACTGCCTCTGCTGGTCCACGGACCCCCCCCCCCACCTTTGATTAGCAGAGCCTTCGCATAGGAGACCCTGGTCATTAAGTTCTACCTTTTCCCGCTGCTCCAAAGACGTGACGAGAAGGAAAACCAACAGATGTTTGTGGAGCACCTGCTATGCCCTGGGCCCAGTTCCTGTCCCTGGCCAGGTGAGGAAACAGCCGCACCGAGCAGGATACAAGCAATGCGTCACTTGTCATATCTCCTGCAAGTAAAAATTGGCAACAAGTCAAGAAAAATGAAGTGGACTGAACTGACTCTATAGGAGAGGCCGTGGCAAAGGGAAATACAGGACCCATGAGAGCCTAGTGATGGCACCTTAACCAACCTTGGGGGGAATAGATGAGCCCCTGAGGGAGCAGTTCTATAATGAAGACAATGATAGCGACCAGATCCATAGCTACTATTTATTACCCGAGTACCAGGCACCGTGCTGCCCCGGGTACATACTGATATTATGTAATTGGCTCAAGAAGCCTACGACCTACTAATTCCTCCCCATTTCACAGATTGGAAAACTGAAACAGAGCTGGATGAGTGTTTGATTTTACAGTTTATCTTCTGTGTCTAGCATGACGGATGCGGGAAGTGATTGAATGCCTCTGGGGGCTCTTTCTCAGGGTGGTCTCGACCGAGGTCACCGTGATCCGGGAGCTTCTCTGAGAAGCAGACTCCTGGACCCCACTGTAAACGTGCTGAATCTGAATCTGCAAGGGGGGCCCAGGAACCTGCCTCTCCCATACCTGCCTAGTGAAGTGGGTGACATCACTGCCTTGAGAAATTGGCCTCTTGGAAAGAAACCGTGAAGTCACGCAGGGCGTCCCCAATCCATTCATCTCCGTCTGTCATCCTTGTCGCAAAAATGCCAGTGGCTCATTAAGCAGAAATGAGTACTGGGTATACGGCTCTTCATTTGTTTAATAACTGCACACAGAAGCACACAGAGGGCGTTTCGAAATCAGCAAGAAGGAGGCAAGAGGGATCTCATGCACTGAATCAACTCGGTAGGAAAATCAAGACATCTGATCAAGTATTTATTGCTCGAGGCAAGATTTTGAAGACGGGCTCTTTAGGCAAACTTGTCTGAAATGTCCTTAAAGCATTCTAAAGCAAATAAAAGAGAAAAACTCACCCAGAAGGATATAGGAAATCTTTTCATCCCCCGAGATGCTCAATGATAAGTGATTTTTATAAAGAGACAATTAAATTGGGAGTGCCATTAGACAAATCCGTTTAAAGACAAGTCCCTTAATTGCAGACGTTAGATTTAGGCACAGCTACTGGTGAGGCGAGTGGATCTCCGATAGTTTAGCTTTCAGTACTTTGGTCTCCTGCAGATTGGTCTTTTACTCTTTGTAGGTTGGGGGCATAGAAATAGAACCTGGAGACCATGCCGCGGACCGGCCCAGGGGCCGGATGGAACCGATGCATCGTATCCCTGCCTCGGGCAGCCCTGTGCTTCAAGCAGTTCGGCACCTCAAATCAGTGGTTCTCCCCGATTCTTTCCTCTCACTTCCTGACTGGGGAGCACCTGGGAAGCAGCTAAACTCCAAACCCCTGGCTCAGAGATTCTTTTTTTTTTTAAACGTTTATTTATTTTTGAGACAGAGAAAGACAGAGCATGAACAGGGGAGGGGCAGAGAGAGAGAGGGAGACACAGAATCAGAAGCAGGCTCCAGGCTCCGAGCCATCAGCCCAGAGCCCGACGCGGGGCTCGAACTCACGGACCGTGAGATCGTGACCTGAGCTGAAGTCGGACGCTTAACCGACCGAGCCACCCAGGCGCCCTCAGAGATTCTTATTCAGCAGGTCAGAGGTGAAGCCTGGGGACCGCTTCAGTGCTGGGACCGCTGCAGGTGGTCCAAGAACTCTGCTTAAGAATGAGCGCCCTTTTGTGTTTCGTTTCAGAGAACAGGGCAGGAGTAAGAAGTTGAGGGGTTTTCAAACATGGCTTGTAAAGAGTACGCAGCGGGGCGCCCCGCACCCCGATAGAACCCCTGAGAAGGGCAGGCGGGTCGGCATCGGTATGAGGGTGACGCGCCCCTGGGGTTGAGGACCATGAGGCTGCAGGAGCCTGGGCTTCCCCACACTCTGCTCTGGGCATCCTGTGGGGACAGCAGTAGCACGTGTGGGAAGAGCTATCCAAATGCAGCTGGCCTTGACCAGTACAGTATCGGGCGGAATTAAATGGGGGTGCTGGCCATCAGGGCCGCGGGAGTTCAGAGCAGGAGAGGCCGCGACGGGGGACGTTGGGTCTTCAGTTGTGCTTTGAAGGGTGAATGCACTTTTGATCATCCCGCAGGAGCTGGGAGGGTGTTTTCGAGGGGCAGGTGTGACAAAAGCCCTGACTGAGGATGAGCATGGTTCCTGAGAAACTCAGTGTGGAAACTTGGCCTGGCCAGGGAGCTGTAGGGCAGGAGGCACCGGCTGGGCTGGGCTGGGCTGGGCGGGGCTGGGTGACCCGTAGCACTGACTGGGGCAGGGAGTCCTCATGGGACCTCCGGCATGACACGTGCTGTAGGGAGATGCCCCTCTGGGGTGCAGGTGGGTTAGGAGGGTGGACCCTGCTATCCACCCAGTTAGAGGAGTTGAGGCCCCAGACTGGTGCAGTGGTCAAGGGGGCGGAGAACACAGAAGTTTGCAGGGGACAGAAAGATAAAGTCATAGACACTCAGAATGGCTCCAGATCTGTTATGAGCAATCACGTGGTATTAAGATGTCATAAAGAGGGGCGCCTGGGTGGCCCAGTCGGTTAAGCGTCCGACTTCAGCCAGGTCACGATCTCGCGGTCCGGGAGTTCGAGCCCCGCGTCGGGCTCTGGGCTGATGGCTCGGAGCCTGGAGCCTGTTTCCGATTCTGTGTCTCCCTCTCTCTCTGCCCCTCCCCCGCTCATGCTCTGTCTCTCTCTGTCCCAAAAATAAATAAACGTTGAAAAAAAATTTTTTAAATAAGATGTCATAAAGATAGAAAAACAGGCACTGAAACTTACTGAAGATCCAGGCTGCCTAGACCCTCCTCACTTGTCTGCCATGTTGGAGAAAGATGGGTATGGCGGAGCGAATTCACTGAAAGCTGATAATTCCAGCTGATTTTACCCTTTTTCCCAATCTCCTCTCTTTATACCAGGTCTACCGAGCTAAAAATTACCTTAAGTAATTCATTTTCATTTCCCACACCTATTTAATTGATGACCGTGTAGAGTAAAACAACCAGAAAGGAGATGCAGGAAAAGAGAAGGGGTCCCCTGGGACCCCAGCATCTCCTTTCTTGAGCAATGAAAGTAAACCATGTTCGCTAGTTCGGTCATTACTTCCTTACGCGTTCTGATAGAATTCCTGGTGTTCCCTTGGCCATTTTCCTAGTGAAGAAACTAAGGAAGCTTTGCTAGAGTCGTGGTGACAGGAAGTCGTGTGGTAGAGTGTGGGGGGGACATTATAGGTTACAGAGGTGGGTAGAACTCAAGGTAATCACTGTTCCTTCCCAGGTAGACCATTCCATGCTGCCTTCCTAGCTCTGCTTCCTCCTGCCCAAGCGAGTGAGCACCTAGCTACTGCCTTAGATCTGCAAAGGAAGGAAGGACAGGCTAAGAGTTCTTGGATAGAAACCCTTAACACTTCCGTACACGTTGCATTTGCTAGGTTTGTGTGAAGGCTTCCAAGAGTCAAGGGAGTGGACCCTTCAGTAGCAGGAACTGGACAGAGGGGGGTGAGTGTCTACATCTCAGCCACTTTGTGGTGAGCACCATTGGTCATGCTCCTGAACGTGGTCACCTTGTGTCCTGTGCTTGGGGGCTGGTGACAAACAGGGTGAGCCTTTGGGGAGGAGCATGAGGGAACCCCGTGGTCATGATTGGCTGCCATTTTGGCATTGGGGAGCAATCTTTTCTCAGGCCTCCTGGAATTGCTAGGCTTCCTCGTATCTCAGCTCTAGGATCCATGGTTTCGCGTCCATACACCCACAGCTGCGTGATCCTGAAATTTTTGTCCACCTTACGCTCCCATTTTTCCCATCCCGAGAGTATCTATTTCTGGGGAAGGTGAGAACTCATCCCACAGCAGAGCCTCGTAGCATCAGCCCGTTCTAGAAACATGTTGTGAGCCTCTCGCTCTGTGAGCTGGGCACCGTGCCAGATGCTAAGCATAGAATGACAAAGTATCCGAGGTCCTTGTTCTCCAGGAGAGGAGACAGCTACGTAAGCAGGAAGTGCTGTTGGGTATCTTCAGACTCCGGTGCCGTCGTCTGTAAAAGTGAGATGCTGTGTGTCTATGCCAGAGGCTCCTTGTGAGGACTGAAATGAAAAGCACTTAGAACAGTGTCTGGCACATGGTAAGCATGGGGTAAGGGGCGGCTAGAGTTATTTCTGTCATTATGATGCCCCTGTTGCCATTAGCACTGACCTACCTCGTGCCCAAGGTAGGTCTGCCGGGTGCAGAATGGAAGGAGGGAGGTAAGGACCCAGGAAGGTTCTTCAGGGCAGGTCATTTTTGAGCTGGATCTTGCAGGGAGAGGAGGAATTGACCAAGAAGACAAAACAGAGAGGAATGTTCCAAACTGAGAGAAAGTGGAGAAGGCCCAGGGGTGTGCAGACATCAGCTAGTTTGGGGAACGCAGTGGTTCTGGGGGGCAGGGGAGGCCTCGCATGCACACCTTGGGTTTCTCTGTGACGTAGGAGTAGCATCGTGCTGAGCGACGGGAGCCTTGAGGAGACCAGGGAAGATCGTGACAGCCCCATGTGGAGGATGTGAGGGACAAAGGCCACCCTGTGGGATTTAGGGGAGGGTGGACACTGAGTTTGGGGGCCAGCAAATAGGTAAAATCCACAGGAGAGAAACAGTAGGAGATTCTGATCTACAGTCTTTCGGATATGGTAGGAGAAGTGGTTTGGTTTTTTTTTTTAATGTTTATTTATTTTTGAGAGAGACAGAGCATGAGCAGGGGAGGGGCAGAGAGAAAGGGAGACACAGAATCCAAATCCAAAGCAGGCTCCAGGCTCTGAGCTGTCAGCACAGAGCCCGACGCGGGGCTCAAACTCACAAACTGTGAGATCATGCCCTGAACTGAAGTCGGACGCTTAACCAGCTGAGCCACCCCGGGCGCCCCGGAGAGGCTGTGTTTAACAGGAGAACCAGAGCAGGCTTCAGGAGGGAAAGTGTGGGCATGGAGAGATGACTTAAACATCTAAACACAGACCATGGGAGCCATGGATGATGTGCCAGGAAAGTGGGCTCTATTTCTATCTGGGGTTTAAACAAAGGAGTGACATCAGGTTGGTGCCCTCAGGATGTCACTTTGGCAGAACTGTGGGGGTTAAACTACAGAAGGCCACACGGGAAACAGATACTTGGAGAAAACTCTAAGTCCCCAGAACCCTGCAGTGCCCCCTGATGTGGATTCCAGCTGTCAAGTTCAGAGAGCTCTGTCTGCATCACACACATGCCATACGGCCTTCCCCCTCCCCACCATCTTGCTCTTATTGGCTAGGCTTCTCCCAGGCCCACCCACAGCCCACAAGACCCAACCATGCCCCCCACCGGTGCTAGATCATGTCCCGGAATTTGCAAGGTCATCCCAAAGATGCCCCAAGGGCTAGTCTGTCCCGAGGGCTAGTCTGTCCCGAAGCTCCCCTAAGTTTAGAGCATCTCTGAGAAGCTTCAGAGACATTGTCATGGAACCAAGGGGTGTTGGGTGTGTGCACCTGCCACCGGGGCCCAGGAATGGGTAGTGGAGCCTCCGTACAGTTTGAACAGCCCAACTGTGGATGCCACATGAGTGGGCCAGCGAGCCCAGCCACCATGCTCAGACTTCATGGAGGTCAAGTGTGGACGTGAAGAGATGAGCTAAATAGCCCACAGACCATGGAAGCCTTGCCTCCCCATGGGGGCACCTGAGCCCTATGACCACGAATCCTCCTAAAGCATCATCCCCAGGTTCCAGATGAGGGAATTAAGGCTAGCAGTACTGATGCCGCTTGTGGAGGGACATGCCATTAGTGGACTTGAACCTAGGGCTGGCTTCTAGTCCCATGCCTGTTAGAAAGTGAATTTGCAACTACGTGGATGGAACTAGAGGATATTATGCTAAGCGAAATTGGTCAGAGAAAGACAAATACCCTATGACTTCACTCACGTGAGGACTTGAAGAGACAAAACAGATGAACATAAGGGAAGGGAAGCAAAACTAATATCAAAACAGGGAGGGGGACAAAACACAGGAGACCCTTAAATACAGAGAACAAACAGAGGGTTGCGGGAGGGGTGGTGGGAGGGGGGATGGGCTACATGGGCAAGGAATCTACTCCTGAAATCATTGCTTCACTCTATGCTAATCAACTTGGATGTAAGGTGTAAATTGAAGAAGAAGAAGAAGAAGAAGAATTAAAATGAAAGTGCCGGCTGAAAAGGATTATGTTCACATGACAGTGGTAAAATTGTAGACACCATGGCATTTCCTAGAGCAGGTCTGGTTAAAGTCCCAGGGGTTTCTGTGATCACATAGAGCGCATTCACTTCCCCTTCCTGCTGCTGGTGAGCCTAATACTTAGCCTGATGGCCGTGTGACCCACATGGCTAATCCCTGGGTCCCTGAGCTCCCTCGAGGCGGGAAACCAGAGCGGGTGGGTGCCGGGTGGGCGTCACCAACCCTGCTGGTGTCTTCAGTGGGGGTCCGCGTCCGTGCCCACAGTCCCAAGGTGGGTACGAGTGGTGTTCTAGGTCTCTTCCCCCCCCCCCCCCCCGAACTCACGTGTGCCTCTCGCCCTCCTTGTGCTGCAGATCCTGGCGCCCCTGTGAAATTGCCTTGTCTGCCAGTGAAACTGTCCCCTCCGCTACCTCCAAAGAAAGTCATGATCTGTATGCCTGTAGGGGGGCCAGACCTCTCCCTGGCGTCCTACGCGGCCCAGAAGAGCGGCCAGCAGAGCGGGGCCCAGCACCACCACACGGTCCTGCCGTCCCAGATCCAGCACCAGCTACAGTACGGCAGCCTCGGGCCACACCTGCCCTCCACCACCGGCTCCCTCCCCATGCACCCCTCCGGCTGCAGGATGATAGAGGAGCTGAACAAAACGCTGGCCATGACCATGCAGAGGCTGGAAAGGTAACTGGCGGGGAGCGGGGGGGACGGGAGGGAGGGCAGGAGGGGGGTGGGCTCGGCCGGGTAAGGTGGTCGGGGATCTGACCATGACTGAGGAATATCAAGACCAGGGTAAGGGCTCATTCTCACTTGGGGTGGGGGGCGGGGGGCGGGGAGGGGAGTTTGAAAGTAAATCCAGACCGAAAACCGAATGCCAAGGGAAGTATGGGAGAAAAAAAAAAAATGTCGCCTGTCACATTTATCAGAAAGGAGAAGTGGGACATCTGGATGGCTCAGTCAGTTGAGCATCTGACTCTTGATTTCAGCTCGGGTCATGATCCCAGGGTTGTGAGATCAAGCCCCACGTTGGACTCTGTGCTGACAGTGTGGAGCCTGCTCTTGGGATTCTCTCTCTCCCCCTCCCGCCCCCTCTCCCCTCTGCCCCTCTCCCCGCTCTTTCTGAAAAAAAAAAAAAAAAAGAAGAAAAAGTAACAGATATACCCACATATGTACTGTATAAATAGCATATGTGTAAATATATAAATACATAGATATATAATACATATTAAACGTTTATATTTGTAATAAATTACATACTATATAAAATAGATATTTAATGTAAGTTTTAAATATAAATATATTAGTATACGTATTTATATGCGAGTATATGTAAGTACATAAATATATATAAAGGGTAACATATATGTGTTTTATATATAACACATATGCTTCTATAACTGTTAACATTTCTTGAAAACATATACACACAGTTATTAGTAGTGGAGGGCACCTGGGTGGCTCAGTTGGTTAAGCGTCCAACTTCTGCTCAGGTCATGATCTCAAGGTTCATGAGTTCAAGCATCACGTGAGGCTCTGTGCTGACAGCTTAGAGCCTGGAGCCTGTTTCGGATTCTGTGCCTCCCTCTCTGTCTCTGCCCCTCCCCCACTCGTGCTCGCTCGCTCTGTCTCTCTCTCTCTCTCAAAAATAAACAAACATTAAAGAAATTAAAAAAAAATAGTGGCTATCCCTCAGATGGGGAGAAGGAGAGAAATTCTTTTATTTTTCTATTTCATATATTTCTGTACTGCTAATTTTTTATTTTGTGTATATTATTTTTATGATGGAGAAAGATGATCTGAATATAAAATAAGAAAGGATGAGAGCCGGCAGGACAGCAGCGGAGAAGTAGGGGGCAAGGAGAGGTAGAAAGGCACGCCCTTGTTTTTGCTGAAGAAGGAAGCGGGGTCTTGTAGTCTGATTACTGAGCCATTAATGTTTAGCCACCCCTGATGCAGCCCCCTCCTTCTCCAGAATCCTCCTCTAGTTACCTTGCTGGGAGATGTGCGAAGAGAATCTGAAGGACTCATTCTGAATTGTGTGTGTGTGTGTGTGTGTGTGAGTGTGTGAGAGAGAGAGAGAGAGTGTGTGTGTGTCTGTGTGTTCAAATACCACCCCACTTCTGCCAGATTTCCCAGCGTGATTCCAAGGCATGTTGCTTGACCTAATTCCCTAGCATCACAGGAAGAAAGTGTTGCACTCCACCGTGCAGAAGGTGTCTGAGTTCAGGACCGTCTGTATCTGTCCCAGAGTAGTGACAGCTGTTAGCTGGGCCCTACAGATGGGAGAATTGTAGTCTGGAGGGCCTGCTGGTCACCAGAGGGCCAGAGGCAAGATGAACCTGGTCAGGAGCTTTCTGATCTAGTGTCCAGACTCTCAGCCATGTATTCTGGGTTTGGGTTCTAATCGATTCCAGAGGAAGTAGTCGTTGCTAGGAATTCTGACTTGGTGGTATATTAATATCCACCCTCACTGAGAAAAGATTGCTTTGGCCCCTTACCATCCTTTCCAACTACTGTTATTGTTAATAAGGAAGGTAGTCATTTCAAATTTGGATGGCACTTTTTAGTCTTCGATAGACTATTATCATCTTAATCCTCACATCAGCTAGGGAGGCTGGGTTAGTAGAGAAACTAAGGCAGGCTAAGTGAGCTCCCCAATGCCAGCTTCTCGGAAGAGTGGTCCACAGATTGCTTGTTGGCCATCTGCAACCCTACAGGTACAGAAACTGAGAGCAAGCTTTTAGACACTTTCCTACTGATTGGACAATGATTTCATGTCTGTTGAATATGATAATAGAAAAGGGTTTCATTTTTTATATATTTTCTATTATGTTTTACAAAAGCATCAGTTTGTGATCGATTGAAAATATAAATATCCCAACCAACCGGCCAACAGAACTGGTCCTTCCTCACAGATGTGTTGAAAAGCACCATCCCAGGTAGTAAATCGAGGGGACACATCCCCCAGCCTGGGTCTTCCTAATGCAAATCCAGAACTCTTTCCGCAACAGGACAGCTGTTGTCCTGGAGACAGCTAATACTCAACATAATTCCCGATCCCCACGTCGACTATATATCCAGTAAGTCTCTGTATCTCATGGGAACTTGAATCAATTGAAAGAGATTCTCGCAGGAACTCAGGACAGCATGTTAGTTGCTAAATACGTCTCTACTCAAAGGATGCCACTTTAAGAGTTTCCATGGAAAGTACTAACCAAGTGACACGCTGTTCTTCAGTCATTTCTGCGCGTGTTTGCAGAACATTTCAGTTGAGTGTAGACCAATGGATAGGTCTTTTGGACCCAAACCGGGTCAGGTTCTTTACTGAAATGAATCAAAGAAAACAGATTTGTTCTGTTCCATAATATCACAATATAATATGGACACAGGGGATAGGAAAGGGAACAGCATGACCAAGGCAGCCCCCTGTGCTCGGTGCTACCCTCAGACTCTTATCACTTCCTGTCTCACTCCCTTCCTGTCTTCGGTCAAGACACAGGGTTGTTCTGATAGACCAGCCAGGACATAAGGAATTCATGTATATATCACTCTAACAAGATCACCCTCCAGAGAAAGAGAAGCCTACCACCGAAACAAATAAAGATGGAGAGATTTGGAGGCACCTGGGTGGCTCGGTTGGTTGAGCATCCGACTCTTGATTTTGGCTCAGGTCGTGATCTCACGGTTCGTGGGCTTGAGCCCCTCAGTGGGCTCTGTTCTGGCTCAGGCCAGAAATCTGGACGTCACCCTTAACACCCTTCTTTATCTTGTATTTCATGTCTGATGGGTCTGCAAATCCTATCAGGTCTATACTGAGAGCCACTTTGTACCTGCTCCTGCTACCCAGTGGCCTAACCTCCACTGTCCCTCCCTCCTGGTCTCCTGTTTCCATTCCTTCTCCTTCAGTCAGACAGACAATGTGTAACAAAAATCAGATCATGACATGGGGCGGCCTGGGTGGCCCAGTCAGTTAAGTGTCCGACTTCGGCTCAGGTCACAATCTCACGGTTCGTGGGTTCGAGCTCCACATCGGGCTGTGTGCTGACAGCTCGGAGCCTGGAGCCCTGCTTGGGATTCTGTGTCTCCCTCTCTCTCTGCCCACCCCCCGCTCGCACTCTGTCTTTCTCTCTCTCTCTCAAAAATAAACATTAAAATCTTTTTTTTTTTTTTTTCAAAAATCAGATCATGACTGAATTCATTTTCGAGGACGGCCATCACAAGGGACCTCAGACTAGGGCACTTAAACAACAGGAGTTTCTGTGCTCACAGCTCTGGAGGCTGGAAGTCCAAGATCAAAGTGTCACAGGGCTGGTTTCTCCTGAGGCCTCTCTCTCCTTGGTTTGTAGATGGTCATCTTCTCTCCTGATCTCTGCTCAGGACCTGTCCCACTCCATAACCTCATGTTAGATAGACTGAAGTAGGTTGTTAACTCTAATGTGAATGTTTCTGGAAATACGGCTGTATGAGCAAGTCCAGACCAGTGATGGTCAACCAGATGCCGAAAGACTTCCAGAACCATGCTGAACTCTCAGCAATGCTTATTGAGTACCGCATGCCAAGCATCGTGGTAGTCACACAATAACATCTGTGGCCTTTCCTTTAAAATAATAATATTGATAAGTGTAGGCATGTGACTAGTTGAGTGTGCTTGCTTATAATGTCCCCATTTTTATATTTATACATTAGCTGGGGATTAAGTTACTACCTGTCAAGAATATTAAAAAAAAAAAGAAGTAACTTCAACTTTGGACAGAAGCAAATGAAATCAGTAGCCCCCGCCCCCAAGATTCCTTCAATCTTTCGAATCCCATTATACCAGAATTAGAGAACTTTCAAAGGGCACAGCTGATTCATAGTCCTAGGATAAATCCATTCCATGGTGACAAGTACTTTTTTTTCATGTGACCTCCAGGGTCACAGGGAATTCTAAAGAATAATTCACGGTCCTGAACTAGATGATTTCCAAGGGGTTTTTTTGTAGCCGTTGACAGTCTAATTACTGCTTGTGTTAATAACGCTTCCGTCTACAAATCAGAGTGCTCTGTGATGGTAAGCAGATGTACATTGGTGCCCTGGCAAGAACGAAACTGAGCACCTAAGTGTCATTTGCTTATAAAGTAGCACTGGTTTGAAGAAGTTCAGTGTTTTGTTCGTCACATATGAAACAACGTGCGTTTTTAAAGAAATGCGTTTCCGGGAAAGGACTTTCCTCCTCGTATTGATGACCGTATTTGTCCCTGACCTCAACACCGGTATCGTCAGCCTCCTATTTTAGGTCATATCTTTGTGAAGCATACATTTCTCTTCAAGTGGTGGCACGTCGGCAGGGTTTTATAATTTAACTCTCATTCTAAGGGGGGGCGTGACGTGATTTCAGTGCAAGGTGAGGTCACTGGGAGCAAGACCGATCTTCCCCTGCGAGGTGAGGAACAGACTGCTTAAAAGGAAGGTTAATGAGACCACGCAAACCATTGGCATCTTTTGAAGTCTTAAGAGGATAAAAAAAGGGAAGTATGTTTTCAAAAGAGAATCTGCTCCTGAATTCCTACGTGTGCATCAGCAGAAACCCTGCTCTTGCCCGATGCATGACTGTTGATTCTTTGGTCTTCTCAGAAACCGTTGTCCGGGAAGATTTTTCGGGCAAAAAAAATACAAAAACTCTAAAGGAAGTGTTTTGATAAGTTCATGGGCAATATCCATAATGACTGGTTGATGAAAAATGGCCAGGGTTTAAGTATAGCCCTAGTTAAAACCGCCACCCCCAGCATTGACCGATAGGAAGCTCACCACACCAGTGTTATCCTCTGAGAAAGCAAACCGGTTTCTCCATTCAGCTGATGAGGAACCCAACCTGGTGTGTGAGACCCTGGTGAGTGGCCCAGCCGGGTCTCAAGCATAGGCCTCCTCACTGCACGTCCTACCCTCCTGGCATCCAGCCAAGCGTGACCCAAGACCCCTGCTGGTGTCTGCGGACAAAGTCGTGTGAGAAAGCCACCACTGTTTGGCTTCTCCGTCAGGACCGGAGGATGCTGGGAAGGGTGGGCTGCGGGTCAGACTGTGTGTGCCTTAGGGTTTTCTTTTCTGACACCCAGCCCAGACAGGATTTCAGAAATGTGGGTCCCTGGTCCTCGTAAAGGGCAGAGAAAGGGTTGTGAATGAATTAATTTAAATTCATCACCACTGCTGGGGAGAAAGAAGCTCCAAACACATTCTCCACTCGGGAAGGCTCAGACCCTAGTCTATATATAGAACGGCATAGTTTCCTGCTGACTAAAGTCCCACCAAAAAAAAAACCCCACAAAAAACAAAGCTCTGATGTTGAGTTTCTTATCTTAGAAGGCCACGATAAAACACACAAAGCGTGCCTGCTTGCCTAAAATGAAGCCGATTAACGATTTTCTTGGATTTCAGTGGTTATTTCTGTCACTCTTCAGCCTCGGGCGCTGCAACTTGTACCCTAATTTCTCACACGTTTTTGGTCTCCAGGAAGACAACCGTTCTCTCTCCCCTCCGAAAACCCTCTTTGTAACTCGTGGGCACCAGAACTCAAAAGCTCTCCCTCTGGAAGTCTCATTTCACTTTCAGTGTTACATTTGTAGATAATCAATTTTCTCTGTCCTTCGAGGAGATCAACTCCGTCTTAAAAACTTTAACGAAGCGTTGCGTCTGAAATCCGATGCCAGAAAGCGGTCTCTCCTTATTACACGTTTTCCTTCAGTAAGGGATGATAAAATGGTCCCCAAGTATTTTCAAGGAAGATTGGGATTTAAAATAGACGGTTTTTAACTTCAAAACCTGTCCACATTTTCCTAAAAGAGTATCAAAGGTGTTTGATAATCCCCCGACGCATGGATGAGGCCCAGTGTCCTTCTGTGCCTCTGCCCATTAACCATGTGATGGAGGTAAAGCGAAGATAATGAAGCTTCCTTGTCAAGAGGCCAACTGTGGTCATGACCCTGAATTCTTGTAGAGGTTTTGGCATGCATTTCTTTATGAATTATTAAAAAAAAAAGCTCTTTCTCCCTTACCAGTAGTAAACATGACAGATAAGACAGGCTCTTAATTTTCAAAGTCCAAGGATTTCTTAGAAACACGTGACTATTTGCTAGGAAAATGGCGGAGAGGAGGTGGATGGAAATCTGAGGGATGCGTTTGTAATCTCAATCTGTGTGTTTCCTACTTGGCTTAGTAAGAGTCAAAAGGGGGAGTCGGATTTTCCAAAGACTCAATCAATGTTATTCTTCTTGGAGATAGGACTGAGTGAGCAAATAAAACTTTTCACTTCTGCCATGTATCATGGGGACACGACGAAGGAGCAGAGAGTTGGAAACGTATGCTTTTTCTGATGTAGGACTGCCCTTTTGCTCTCAAGCTTTTAGACGTCTTCTGTTTTCAGTGTGTTGAAAGCAGTGGGCATCCCGTTTGAGGTAAATTCTTCTTTATACTCTCCTGTTGGTTCATTTTTTTTTTTTTCCTTGAGGGAAGATACCATTTTTGGTCAACGAAGGCAAAACAGCGTCCGCATCCTTGTGGGCTTACGTTTCAGTGGAGGAGACCGATGAAAACATAATGTGCTTAAAGCAGGGAGGGGGCACTGAAGAAAAATAAGGCAGGGAAGTGGGACAAGATGATGGTGAGGCCTTTCTACCCTCAATGACATAGGCATCAATGTGGCCACAAGACACCCACTGCATTCCCCCTTTTTAGTGACAGCACTCCATTATCCAAGGCTGGATTATTCAGCCTCTCAGTTATTCTCCTGTCTCCTGCGTCCTCTTCTGCCTGAACACCTACTCACCCTGAAACTATTATGCTGCCTGAGTCCAGAATTCAGACCTGCTTCTGTGTTCCATAATAGCCTTGGGGCTCTTCAGAGCAAACTTCCTAGCAAGAGAGTAGTTGGGTTCTGCGAGCATCTCTTATCCTTGCTTTTTGATAGATGGAAAATTATGTTTCCCAGTGTGTTTTCTGGAATTTGGGGTGCAGACGGCATTTCACAGCACGCACGTGTACAAGAAAATCGTCGGCCTCGAGGGTTCTCTGGGGCAAGACGGCATGGGTGGTGCCGAGGGCACAGGCTCAGGACATAAACCCACGTTTATGTCCCTGCCGTGATCACAACCACGTGATCACTTGTTTTCTGAGAAACGTAATGCCCTCGTCCGTAAGATCGTAACAGTACCCTTCCTAACTTTGCAGCGTTTTGTGCAAGTTAAATGAGATGATGAACATTGGCAAAGCACTTTTCTAGGGCCCTTAAAGGACCATTTGTGTTAGCTATTGTCATTGTTTGGCAGGATGCCCCCCACTCCTTCATCCTGAGCCGTGGAGCCCCTGCTATATTTAATGCGTAGAATGGAAACAGTCAAAATGGCACAGCTGTCCGATGTGTCGTAAATATCATTGCATGTTCATCCCTAAGACATTTGCTGAGACAATTACAACATTTGGAGCTACGTGAAGGGGAAACAGAATCTCCTCTTTTTCCCCATCCCTGGAGAATAATTTAGGGCCTTTGGTGTTTATTTAAATTCATTATAGAATGTCATAGAAGAAGAAACCACCTAGATTTCATCTAGCCCGACTACCTCACCTTACAAGACAGTCTAACTCTGGACAGTCTTAATGGAAGTGACCTGATGGGCTGTGAGTATAAAATTGGAAAATGTGAGTATAAAACTGGAAACGAGCTGGGTGGCTCAGTCGGTTGAGTGTCCGACTTCAGCTCAGGTCATGATCTCGCGGTTCGTGGGTTTGAGCCCTGCTTCAGGCTCTGTGCTGACAGCACAGAGCCTAGAGCCTGCTTCGGATTCTGTGTTTCCTTCTCTCTCTGCCCCTCCCCTGCTCACACCCTGTCTCTCATAAATGAATAAATGTTTAAAAAAAATTTATTTAATTAGAAAACATAACGACCTTAACTCTTTCTTACACATGTTCTGTGCTCACGTAGTCCCAAGATGGAAGGCACGTGAGTACCATGACATTCTTCCTGGCCTAGGTCTCTTTGCCTTATCTCAGATTATTTTCTTAGGGAAACACTCTCTAGATCACGGTTTCCAAAACCTTAATTCTCCTTCCACAAGGATATTTTCCCTATGAGGGCAAGGCTCTAAAGGTCACGGGGATCGTTATTTTATGAATTAAATCATAGATACGATGCGTCCTACTCTGATTCCAGGAGACTTCAGTTCAAATATTTGCCTGACTTTTCCATCAGTTCCAAAAGCATGCACAAAAACGGGGCTGGGGGATAAAGATAATTAATAACCCGCCTCCATCAGCGATGCTCACGGTAGGTGGGGCAGGGGGTAGATGCATAGACACGTAATCACAACGTAAGGTGACCAGTGCTCTCTCAGAGGTGGGCTCAGGGCCTGGCAGCAGAGAGAAGGGCCTGGTTTCTATTAAAAAAGTCAGAAAAGGTTGCTCAAAAGCAATGGCACATGAGCTATCCCCGAAGGGAGGGGGGTGCCCCAGGCCACACTCCGAGGGGATAGTTCGGAGCCTGAGCGATGGCAGGAACAGAGAGGAGGCAGGAAGGCTCCCAGTGTGCTTGGGAAGCAGCAAGCGGCCCAGTGTGGCTGGCTCTGGGGTGAAGAATAGTAACAGAGAAGGTCGAAAGGAAGCATAGGACCATCTCATGAGGCGTCCCCCTCGTCCAGGCCATGGGGTGGACTTTATCACGGTGACAGTGAGACCCTTCAGAAGTCTTCAGTGGGAGAAGTACCCGATCAGACCTGTCTAGCAGCCCTGGAGATGGTGGGGAGGGGAAGGTTCTGGAAGCAGGGAAAGGTTCAGAGCCATAGCAGGACTTCCGCTTCTGCCTGGGCAGCGGTACGGTGACGTCAGTAAGGGGTAAGGTTCTGCTGTCTTTCTGCCTGAGATCGGTAACGCTTGCACCACTGCAGCTGTGACCTTGGCCGTGTGCCTCACTTTTCCTCTCTAAAACGGGGGCATAACAGTAGGACCTACCCAACAGGGTTGTTGCGAGGCTTGCCTGAACCAGTATGTGGCACAGGGTGAGCTGTTAAAATGTCAACTGTTACCCTCTTTGTGTGCAGTAGTATGGTAACGGTAAAGGAAGGTTCCATTGGCGGGGATGAGAGGCTTTATGTTTACCCGTGGTTCTAGTTCCCAGGCAGCTAACTGGGGAGAGGAACCGTGAACACAAACCACAGGCAACGAGATCCATCTGAATGCCAAGCAAACTCAGTGCTCCATCCCAAGGAGTTTTGCTGTGAATGGTCTAGAAGGGATCTTATTACATGAGTCAGCTTTTTCCTCCAGGAGTCTGACCGGGTCCCCAGTTGGTGTGGTGACTCTTTCAGGCCACTGGGGTGTCATTTTGTAAATCACTGACCTGGCTCACTCAAGAGCCCGCTCGGAGCTCTTGCGTTGGTGGGGTGACCGCTCAGGGCCTGGAGCAGGGATGCAGGGAATTTCTGCAGCGGACGTCTGATAGCATCAGTGGGATGGCTGCACCCTCAAGGACCAGCCTGGGACACAGCAGGTCAAGAACTTAGGAGAAAGGATCCGGACGGTTCCTGATCATCCAGCGGATGCTGCGGACTCCCAACGGTCGTTGCCACGGGTGCCTTGGAGAGACTTACATGGTACCACTGTGAGGACACGGCAAGTAGCAAAGCTGTTGCAGATATCCTGGGCCAGTGGCTCCCAAATGGGCAGTTTTGCCGCCACGGGACTTTTGGCAATGTCAGGTGATATTTTTGTTTGCCACAACTGGAGAAGGTGCCACTGGTATCTACTGGGTAGAGACCAGGGACGCTGCTAAGCCCCCTGCAGTGACCCTCACCACAAGGAGTTGTCTGTCAGGCCCGAGTGGGAGTCGTGCCGATGCCGAGAGAATCTGGTCTGGGCCATTATTTAGCCAAAATGTGAGATATGCATTCTTGGTAGCACATCAGTTGAGCGTAGGACAACTTTTCTCTAAAAGTTTTTAACAGTCGCGTATTTAGTTTAACCTAAGTTATAAACACGCATAATAATTAGCACATAAAACCCGTGGTTACAAAGCTGTTGCTTAAGATGAGGCTGAAATGGCGTTTGTGTTCTTTATGTTTCAATTTGGGGGAGAGACAGAGGGGCACCTGGGTGGCTCAGTCGGATGAGCATCAGACTCTTGATTTCGGCTCAGGTCACAATCCAGGATCTTGGAATCAAACCCTGCATCGGACTCCACACTGAGCATGAAGCCTCCTTACGATTCTGCATCTCTCTCTCTCTCTCTCTCTCTCTCTCTCTCTGCCCCTCTTCCACTCATGCGCACTCTCTCTCTAAAATAAAAAAAATAAAATAGTATAAATGGACTTCAAATATGGCGGGCGCGCGCGCGCGCACACACACACACACACACACACACACACACACACACGAAGTGAGTGTAGGTGTGATCGAGGTTAGGAAACGTTGGTTTAAGCCAGCGATCAGAAAAGCTTGTTGTTTTTCCGTTGACCGTATTCCTCATGCGGTCCTTTCATCCCTGTGACCTCTTCATTTCCATAACTGGAAGCCTGTACCTCCCACTCCCCTTCACCCATTTGCCCATCCCCCCCCCCATCTCCCCTCTGGCAGCCACCAGTGTGTCCTCTGTATTCATGGGTCTGTTTCTGCTTATTCGTTCTGGTTTTTAGATTCCACGTATAAGTGAAATCATATGGTATTTGTCTTTCCCTGACTTCTTTCACTTAGCATAATACCCTCTAGGTTTATCCATGTTGTTGCAAACAGCAAAAATCTCACTCTTTTTTATGGCGGTGCATTATTCCATTGTGGAGATACAGATATATGTCTGTCTGTCTATATAGACGTATATACCACATCCTTTTTATCCATTCACCTATTGAAGGACACCTAGGTTACTTTCATGTCTTGGCTATTTTAAACAATGCTGCAATAAACATACCGGGCATACATGTGTTCGTGTCTTCACTTTCTTTGTGTAAACACCCAGTAGTGGAGTAGGGTAGTTTTATTTGTTTTTTTTTTAATTTATGTTTATTTATTTTTGAGGGCGAGGGGGAGACAGAGCGTGAGCAGGGGAAGGGCAGAGAGAGAGGGAGACACAGAATCCGAAGCAGGCTCCAGGCTCCGAGCCGTCAACACAGAGCCCGACGCAAGGGTCGGACTCACGAACTGTGAGTTCATGATCTGAGCTGAAGTTGGACGCTCAGCCGACTGAGCCACCCAGGCACCCCTGGGTAGTTTTATTTTTTAATTTTATTTTTAAAATTTTGAGGAACCATGCTGTTTTCCACTGTGGCTGCACCAGTTTGCATTCCCACCAACAAGGCATGAGGGTTCCTTTTTCTCCACATCCTCACCAACACTTGGTA
Source organism: Prionailurus bengalensis (assembly GCF_016509475.1). NCBI lineage: Eukaryota > Metazoa > Chordata > Mammalia > Carnivora > Felidae > Prionailurus > Prionailurus bengalensis. The sequence goes on along the minus strand of NC_057349.1, from coordinate 15,706,798 downwards.
TTTTTTGCCACACCGTTCTGACATGTGTAAGGTGATACCTCATTGTGGTTCCAATTTACATTTCTCTGATGATAAATGATGTTGATCATCTTTTCAGGTGTCTGTTGGCCATCGGATGTCTTCTTTGGAAAACTGTTCAGACCCTTTGCCCATATTTTAATTGGTTTGTTTGTTTGATATTGAGTTGTAGAAGTTCTTTATATATTTTGGTTATTAACCCCTTGTTGGATATGTCATTTGCACATATCTTTTCCCATCCAGTAGGTCGCCTTGTTTTATTGATGGTTTCCTGTGCTGTGCAAACACTTTTTCTTTTGGTGTATTCCCAATGGTTTAATTTGTTTTTGTTTCCTTTGCTTGAGGAGACAAATCTAGAAAGTTGTTGCTAAGGCCAAAGAGAGCCCTACCTATGCTCACTTCTAGGATTTTTATGGTTTCAGGTCTTACATTTAGGTCCTTAATCCATTTTCAGTTTATTTTTGTGTATATTGTAAGAAAGTGATTCAGTTTCATTCTTTTGCATTTGGCTCTCGAGTTTGCCCAGCAGCATTTATTGAAGAGATGGTCTTTTCTCCATTGTGTAGTCTTGCCTCCTTTGTTGTAGACGAACGACCATTAAAGCGTGGGTTTATTTCTGGGTTCTCTGTTCTTTTCTGTTGATCTGCATGTCTGTTTTTGTGCCAGTACCATACAGCTTTGTAGTATATCTTGAAATCTGGGATTATGATCCACCCCCCCACCCCAGCTTTGTTCTGCTTTCTCAAGATTGCTTTGGCTCTTTGGGGCCTTTTGTGGTTCCACACAAATTTCAGAACACATTTTCTGATAGTTCAGATAGTAAATATTTGAGGCTCTATTGCAACTACTCACCTCTGCCTTTTGGAGCAAAAGAGGCCAAGGCAGTCAGCATGATGAGGTCCTCAGATGAGTCAACAGATGAGTCCCTTTCCCAACCTGACCGCTTACAATGCAGCGTCCAAGATGAAGCCTTTAAACTCCGTGCCCAAGGGTGGCCTGACTGTGGTAAGGTAGAACACTATTACTTTCTCTGGTTAGTAAGATTTAAAATACTTACAAAGAAGTCATGCTATCTTGTACACGTTTCCTCCACCTTGCACATGTACAGTTAGTGGGGTTTGTCTTTAATGTAAGTTCACAGTCTTCCCAGTATCCCAATTCAGTTTTTAGGTACAGCGTACTAAAACATGATGAGTTCAAATTCCCACCCCCTTCTGTACGACCTGGGTCCTCACGGGCCTATTAACTGCCCTCCCAGAGCCTCACTTTCCTGCCTACCAAAACAAGGATAATGACACTTCTCCTGCCGAGTTGTTATAAAGATGAAATGAGATGCCAGATGTGGAAGTTTCTAGAACAGTGGACAACCCGACCAGTAAATGTTCACTTTCTCCACTCCCTCCTTTCCTTCTCTTCCTCACTTCTTCCACATATTTGATGAGGATGCCCCCTTTTTGTCGTTAAGCCATTGATGAAAGTGCCTGCCCTTCAAGGAGACTACAGCTTGGCTGGGGAGGGGAGGCAGCAAGCAAACAGATGATCACAGTTTTCACAGTGGTGGAGTCCCTGGAGAACATAGGCATCACCTCAGGCATCGCCTGACACAGATATTAAAAGCTACATAAAATTAACCCCGTGGAGGTGGGAGGGGAGCACATTCCAGGCCAAGAGCATGTAACACGTCGTTGCATGTGGCTGAGGGGTAAGTTACATGGAGATAGGAAACGGAACGAGGGTGGGTTTAATAATATGGGTCCAAAGGATACAGGAGTGCTGATGCATAGGGGCACATGCACCCCAATGTTTATAGCAGCGCTTTCAACAGTAGCCAAATTATGGAAAGAGCCGAAATGTCCATCAACTGATGAATGGATAAAGAAGATGTGGTTTATATATACAATGGACTACTACTTGGCAATGAGAAAGAACGAAATCGTGCCACGTGCCGCAACGTGGATGGAACTGGAGGGTCTTATGCTGAGTAAAATAAGTCAGAGAAAGACAGATATCGTATGTTTTCATTCATGTGAAGCTTGAGAAACTTAACCGAAGACCATGGGGGAAGGGAAGGGGGAAAAAATAGTTACAGAGAGGGAGAGAGGCAAACCATTAAGAGACTCTTAAATACAGAGAACAAACTGAGGGTTGATGCGGGGGCAGTGGATGGAGGAAATCGGTGATGGGCATTGAGGAGAGCACTTGTTGGGATGAGCACTGGGTGTTGTATGTAAGTGATGAATCACGGGAATCTACCCCCAAAACCAAGAGCACGCTTTACACACTGTATGTTAGCCAACTTAACAATATATTACATTTTGAAAAATAATAATAATATGGGTCAAGTTGTGCAGGGTCCTGCACATCGTGCTGTGTTTAAACTATTGCTCCCAGGCTGATGGTTTTCACTTCTCTTTAACAGTGAGAACTTTTCCTGGGAGCAGATCTGCTAAGTGACAACTCTATTATAGAAAACCAGCCTTTGCTAAGACTGATGTTCGGCTAGGTGTTCCCCTTCCTGCCCACAAACACCAGGGGTGGAGGCCAGATGTAATCAGGTGGTCCGTTGACGTTGATTTAGTTCTTGGCCTTGACTAGTATAGCTCATAAGGTAACTGGATTTTCCCTTTGTGTCACTCTTGGAGCATTGGTTTTGTGGACGGGGCAGGTATTCAGAATCCTAATGGGCGAAGCAAGGCGATCTGGGGTTTTGGCAAGTTGCCCTGACAGCGGTGTGAACAGTCTGAAGCTGAGAGTACTTTGAATCCACTTGGAAGGCCATTTCTCTAAATACCAGGAGAGGGCCTCGCTTACAGGCACGTCACATGCACGAACCCTCCTCTTACGATAGGTTTCCCTAATTTTGCCCAAGGAGACTGGGGCTCAGAGAGGTTAAATAATTAGCCCATTGTAAAGATTTGACAGTCAGTGGCAAAACTTGAACTCGGATGTGTATATCTTGACTCCTCAGACTGAGGTCCCATAACAAACTTTCCAGCCTCCCCTCAGCTAACTCTCCTCTCCTTTGTTTTTTCTTGCTGCCCTTTGGCTCCCCAGTGACCCGCTGTGTGGGATTATCTGGGTATTTGCCTTCTACCCAGCACCTTTCCTCACATACCGCTGGCAGCCAGTGGATATTTATGAATCAGACCCTTCTGATGGATGCACCTCGCTTCCCGGGAGGCACCTTTTTTATCCTTTGTATATCCTTGTGGTAAACTAGACATTCTATCACCTGCTAGATGCATACTTCAGCAAGATGAAGTGATTGGCCAGGCGGGGTCTTCAGAAGTATCTCGAGGGCCCCCAACAGGTGCTCGCCGATCACCATGACCGGTCCCTGTTTCACGAGGTGGGTGGCCTGATGCCTCGCACCTGCCACCGTGGCCGGCGGGCCCTCCTTACGGTCCTGTCCTCCTCGAGGTCTCAGTCTCCCCTGCACCTGTTGTGAAGGAGGAGGAACCACGGCCTCTTGTTTATCACGGCCTAGCCGTGAGGCTGAATCTCTTTTTTTTTTTTTTTGACGTTTTATTTATTTTTGAGACAGGGAAAGACAGAGCATGAACAGGGGAGGGTCAGAGAGAGAGGGAGACACAGAATCTGAAGCAGGCTCCAGGCTCTGAGCTGTCAGCACAGAGCCCGACGCGGGGCTCGAACTCACGAACCATGAGATCACGACCCTAGCCGAAGTCAGACGCTTAACGACTGAGCCACCCAGGCGCCCCTTGGGCTGAATCTCTTAACCTTCCTTTGCATGATCTTTCTCCTTTCTTCATCCTCTTGAGACAATTTGGAGCCTTCTGTCTTTTAAAATTTTTTTAGCATTTATTTATTTTTGAAGGACAGAGAGAGAAAGAGTGTGAGTGGGTGGAGGGGCGGGGGGGGGGGGGGGAGACACAGAATCGGAAGCAGGCTCCAGGCTCCGAGCCATCAGCACAGAGCCCGACGCAGGGCTCAAACTCACAGGCCGTGAGAGCATGACCTGAGCTGAAGTCGGAAGCTTAACCGACTGAGCCACCCAGGTGCCCCTATTTTTTTTTTTAATTTTTGCTATGCGCTTCCTAATTTGCCTACAGTGAACTTAAATGGTCTTCATAATGAAGCAAACCATTTTTAATTAAAATATATATTTTATCTGAGTGGGTTCAATTTAAGAGGTAAAGCCAAGAACAACGTCATCATTGTCCCCTGGACAACTGATCTACGAAATAACCAGACTGACATGACCCGTGGCTGCTGAGAGTCTGACACTGTCCTTGGGAGAGAAATCCCTCTAAGGCATCCAGGAACCTGTTGACCCTGATGGTCACACATGCATCTCCAGCCTCGTGGTCCCGCCTCTACTCTTCCTCTACGTCTCCGTCCATGACATTCAAAATTATTTCAGTCTCCTGGGGCACCTGGGTGGCTCAGTTGGTCGAGTGTCTGACTTTAGCTCAGGTCATGATCTCATGGTTCATGGGTTTGAGCCCCGCATCGGGCTCTGTGCTGACAGCTCAGAGCCTGGAGCCTGCGTCGGAATCTGCATCTCCCTGTCCCTCTCCCTCTCTCTCTCTGCCCCTTCCCCGCTCTCTTCTCCCTCTGTCTCAAAATAAATAAACATTGAAAAAATTAAAAAAAAAAAAACTATTTCAGTCTCTGCCACACTCAGCCCCTCCCAGTCATTGCTGTGTAGCTTTGAAAGCCAGAACCTCCTGCGTTCTCTCTTTCTTCCCTGGATCCCTAGCTTTCCCCTCAAATCGGTGCTTTTACTCCTTCTGTGAAACATGTGGGTGTGCAAAGGAACCTTCCTCTGACACTTGGAGATGTGTGTCTTCACCGTAAATATTTCTGGAATTCAAATTATTTCAAAAAAAAAACAACGTGTTTTTATTTTTCTAAATTGCGATAAATGCGCAAGACAAAAACATTGTTACCATCCTAACCATTTTAACGGGTACAGTGGACTGGCATTAGGTCGACCCACACCGCTGTGAAAGCCTCATCCCCATCCGTCAGGAAGTTCTGCCCTGAAATGTTTAGCTGGGAGATAAGAAATGGGACTTGACATGCCCGGCAGACCCTTCGTCCCTGAGGACGGGGACATCGGAGTTTTAGAAAGGTTCTGATGCATTTCTGTGACATGTGAGCCAGAATTAATGGTCTCTCTGCTTCTTGCCTTCGAACAGCTCTGAGCAGCGGGTCCCCTGTTCCACTTCTTACCACAGCTCTGCTTTGCACTCCGCTGATGGCGTCACAAAAGCAGGACCTCTGGGCCTTCCAGAAATAAGACAAGTGCCAACCGTCGTGATTGAATGTGATGACAATAAAGAAAACGTGCCTCATGAATCCGACTACGAAGACTCTTCCTGCCTCTACACAAGAGAAGAGGAAGAGGAGGAGGAGGAGGAGGAGGGTGACAGCTCTCTGTATACCAGTGGGTACCCGCCCCCCCCTCAGCTCTTCCCCGGGGAGGGGGGGAAGGCGGGGCTCATGGGGGGAGCTGCCCTCCGCTCTGGGTTCCAATCCGGGCGTCCACTGGCCCGGGGTCATAGGGCAGCTTAGTGAGGAAGATGAAAGGGTAAATGTCCCCCAGGGACCCTCATCGCTGCAAAACTTGCACCATCACGCTGCCCCTTTCTTACCTCCTAGGTGGCTTTTTCTTCTTCTGACTGCTTCCCTTGGGATCCGACCCCGTTTCTGGAAAAAAAAAAAAAAAATGAGGGAGGGACCCTGAAACTCAGTTCCAGTCCACAAAGTACTCAGAAATACTAGCCACTGTGTATGCAACAAATTCATTTGTAAATGTACCTCAGTGTTCCAGAAGGCCTGAATTGAAATTTCTCATTTAAGGCCTTCACCTGCGCCAGGACCCAAGAGAAGCAAGGGGAAAAAAAAAAGCAAAGCCCCAAAGCTGTCATTCTGGCCGTGAATAGTAAATTGTAGTTAAGTGAGCACGCACTGATTATTTGGTCAGCTTTTTTTTTTTTTTTGTAAGTTTTTCATGTTTGTTTATTTTGAGACAGAAAGCAAGCAGGGGAGGGGAAGAGAGAGAGGGAGAGCGAGAGAGAATCCCGAGCAGGCTCTGTGCTGCGAGCTCAGAGCCCGATGTGGGGCTGGATCTCAACAAACCGTGAGATCATGACCTGAGCCGATATCGAGTGTCAGGTGCTTGGGGTGCCCAGGTAGCTCAGTCGGTTAAGCGTCTGACTTCAGCTCAGGTCATGATCTCACGGTCCATGAGTTCGAGCCCCACGTCGGGCTCTTTGCTGACAGCTCGGAGCCTGGAGCCTGCTTTGGATTCTGTGTGTCTTTCTCTCTCAGCCCCTCCCCTGCTCATGCTCTGTTTCTCTCTGTCTCAAAGATAAATAAACATTAAAAAATTTTTAAAAAGAGAGAGTCAGGTGCTTAGCCAACTCAGCCACCCAGCACCCCTATTTGGTCAACTTTTTAATGAAGTTCCATAATAGCAACCTTTTACTGAATATATACCGTGTGCCTGCCAATGCTAAAATCTTATTCTCTTATGTGCATCTTACAACACCCAGTGGCATGGGTACTGTGGTCCCATTTCACAGATAAGGAAGAATAAAGAGAGGAAAGGACCTGGCCCAGAGCCTCACATCTGTCTAAGAGGCAGTGCTAGGATTTGATGCCCTCTAGGTCTCATTCCCAGGCCCTTATTCTAAGTCCAATGGGGCTCAGTCGCTTGAGCAGTTGTCTTTGGCTCAGGTCATGATCTCACTGTTTTGAGTTCGAGCCCCACAATGGGCTCCGTGCTGATCGTGCACAACCCCCTTCGGTTCCTCTGTCCTCCTCTCTCTCTCTGCCCCTTCCCCGCTCATGCTCTCTCTCTCTCAAAAATAAACAAACAAAAATTAAATTAAATTAAATTAAATTAAATTAAATTAAATTAAATTAAATTAATAAATAAAATAAAATAAAATAAAATAAAGTAAAATAAAAAATACAATACCAGGGCACCTAGGTGGCTCAGCTATTTGAGCATCTGACTCCAGCTCAGGTCATGATCTCGCTGTTGGTGGGTTCAAGCCCCGTGTCGGGCTCGGTGCTGACAGCTCAGAGCCTGGAGCCTGTTTCAGATTCTGTGTCTCCCTCTCTCTTTCTGCCCCTCCCCTACTCATGCTTTGTCTCTCTCTGTCTCTCAAAAATGAATAAATGGTAAAATTCTTTTTTTTGAATGTTTATTTTGAGGGAGAGAGAGAGACAGAGTGTGAGCAGGGGAGGATCAGAGAGAGACAGAGAAACTGAAGCGGGCTCCAGGCTCTGAGCTGTCAGTACTGAGCCCAACGTGGGGCTCAAACTCATGAACATGAGATCATGAGCCAAAGTCAGACGCTCAACCGACTGAGCTACCCAGATGCCCCTAAAAATGAATAAATGTTAAAAAAAAAAAAAAGACCAGTGGAGGAAGAAAGGCCAGCACTATTAAATAAAATCTAAAGGAACCCCTCCCCCGCCAAACATGGAACTTCCCAGCCTCTCGCTGTTGCTTTACACGCACCAGGCTTCAGACAGCTAGCTGAACTGGAGAGCTGAGAAGAGGCCTGGTGAGCAAGCAATGAGGTGGTGGAAATAACATCGAAGAGAGAGAACCACAGACGGGCCACCAAAGCCCAGGGGATCCCTGAGTGGGAGTGGCTCCCAGCCTCTGCTCACCGTTTCCTGCCTGGAGAATTGAACGATTTATACCACGGGTTCTCAGCCTCGGCACCACTGACATTGGGCCAGATCATTCTTCACTGGGGGGGCTACCCTGTACATCATAGCATATTCAGCAGCACCCCGGGCCTCTGCCCGCTAGATGCCAGGAGCACCCTCCCGCCACCCCCCTCTCAAGACCCCAGTTTTGACAACTGGAAAATATCTCTAGTCTTTGCCAAGTCTGTCCCTGGCGGGGGTAGGGAGATGCAAAATCGCCCTTGGTTGAGAACCATAGATGCATTCCAGGCATAAGGAAGCCCCCTCCTCTGCTCAATCCCAGAATGTTCCCTGTTGGAATGATCTTGCCTCCACTCTCGCCCCGAACTCCGCCAACTTTGCCCAACTATACTTTCCTTCACACACCCCGGGCTCCCCTCCAGCTGTCTCCTGCGATTACCTGACTTCTCTGTCATCTCGGAGGCTTCCCCCCTGCAAAGGGCCGCCAGCCACTGCTGGCCCCAAGTGGCCTCTGTCCCCTCTTCTCCTCTGCTGTTGGCCCCTTCTCCTCTTCGAAGCTCCCACAGCTCCTCAGGGCCTCTGACCACTGTGTCTTGCATTCTGTTGCACTCCCCAGGCCCCGCCAGCCCTCCTTTGTGATGCTGCCTGCCCGCTGGGGGTTCCTGGGGGAGCTGGGACCCTCACCTGCAAGGCACCTGGAACCTGCTGCTTTCGGGAATTCTATCAATGAGCGCTTTGAATGAGGCCTTAGCCACGCCAGGGTGTTAAACCCATTATGTCGGCCTTCCTGCCTTTAACCTTGAGGCCCAGCCTCGCCAGGAGGACAGGCAGGTTTGCATCAGCATTAATGACTCGCTTCTCCCTCCTGCAGCCTCCCTGGCCATGAAGGTGTGCAGGAAGGACTCCTTAGCCATCAAACTCAGCAACAGGCCCTCCAAGCGGGAGCTGGAAGAGAAGAACATCCTCCCCAGGCAGACGGATGAAGAGAGACTGGAGTTGAGGCAGCAGATCGGCAGCAAGCTCACGAGGTAGGTCAGCCCGCCGGCCGTCAGCTCCGCGGACTTGAGTGGAATCCAGTTTCCATCCCCAGGTCAGGCCCGGGTGCCCCTTGGACAGCTGCCGGCCGGAAAGGTCCGCGGAAAGCTTTCCACTTTCCCAGGGTTGCTTTTATTGTCCCTTCCCCTTCAAGACTCAACCAGATCTTAGGAATTTGACTTGAATAAAGGTTCAGGGAGAAGCACCACCATCCAATAAGACGGGACCGCCTGCATCCATAGGGGTTGTGGCTTGGCGAGGCCCAAAGCAGTCAGATAAATACATTTTCTGCTACGCTGTGCAACTAGAGGGGACCACAGGTTAATCGGGCCTCGTTGCTAACCTGAGCGGTGGCTCGTATTTGCAGCTATTGCAGACATAGGTGTAGCAAGCATGTTACAATCGTGTGTTAAACACCCGTGCGTGTGTTTATAGCCTAGGGCATGTTGATGTATCGGCTAACGCTAGCAGAGCGTGTATTATGTGCCTGGCATTTCTCCTACACATTTTGCGCGTATTGAGTCACTTAGTCCTTGAGCCTCGCTACGAAATGGGCATCTGTGTGCCCGTTTTACAGAGGAGCACAGCAGGGGTGGAGACCTGTAGTTACCCGCGCGGTGCTGCACAGAATGGCTCCAGAGCGCCCCCTCTTGGCCACGTGCGTGACACCGCCTCTCTGTTCTAGGAGCTGGCACACGGAGCCCCTTCCCTTGTAGGAGGCGCTGTGCCCAGGGTTTGGGCTGTGCTCTGCCTCTTGGCACAGCCGCCTTGAGTGGGTCACTTTTCCTCTCCGCCTGTGTTTCTGCAATGGTAAAATAGGAGTTGCAAGAATTCAGAAGCATAAGGAAAGCCTTCAGGCCCATCCCTGGCCCACAGTACACACTCAGTCATCTGTTGTTGTTTCGTTTTCTCCTCCCATCAAGTCCGGCAGGTAGCTTTCGTGGTCTCCTCAAGGACCAGTGAGGAAAGTGGTGTATGAAGAGCTAACAGAGGCATAGCCGTCACCCAGCGGCGTGCTGGTATTCTCCCCTCCCAGCGGATTTAGTTCTTTCCTTCCGGGGCAGCTCCTGTCTCGTGGTCAACTTGGTTTCGGTCTGGAGGGTGCTGTTTCCCTGGTGCAGGGCTGTGTAACTCGTCGGACGCTGATGGACGATATGGTCTCCCTTCTGCCGCCTTTAGAGTCCTAGGATGCAGATCGGTCACCACCTGCCTCTCGCACACGCTCATCGAATGCGGTAACCCGTTCGGGGTTTAGTGATCCGCATCTCTCTGATCAAACTGTGGTGACGGCTCCTTCCAGCGCCCCGGAGAGCCTGTCCTGTCGTTGGCTCATTAAACGTTGTTCCTTTCCTGGAACAGACATTTCTGTCCACGCAGCGCTCACCCCTTGTCCTCATGGTCCTCCTTCAGCGACTGCTCAGAGCCTCCTCCCTGTTATCATCCCTCCTGGAGACCGCGCCACTCCCAGGGTAGAACCAGCTTCTCTTTCTGGGGGTGGGATGGGTGGCTATAGGTGTGGGCTGCTTCCTGAGCCAGCTTGTTCCGTTTTGCACCTAATACAGATCGGGCCGGCCCTTGGTGGGACTCGGGGAAGAAAGAAAGAGCCATTTCTTGAGCCCAGCCCATCTTCTCGAAGGGCAGCTCCCTCATGCCGAGGGTCAGCACCCTATATTTGTATTTGTTCTCCTCACTTCCCACTCCCACTTGCTTTGCTGCTGAACAAGCAGAGCCCAGGCATGTGAGGGGGCAAATGGGGGAGCTCTCTGGGGGACATGATGTCAGGGAGAAGCCAGGACATCTGGCCGCCCAGGGTGGCATCTTCACTGGGGAAAGAGAGACGGGGCGGGGGGGGGGGGGACGCGGTGTAGAAAGCAGATGTACTGCTGGCTTCTCTGCTTACCCATTGTGGAGGTGTTCCACCCGGAGGTAAGCGACGAAGTGAAACAGGAAATTGCTGTCCCAGAACATACTCCCCAAAAGGGAGACAGCCCCCAGCTTCTCCTGCCTGAACCCAAGTTCCCATCTGGCCGCCATGACCGGCCGGCAGATGGGAAGAGACCCCGACCATGCACGTGCCGGAAAAAGTCCTCCTTGAACATCAACCCTTGAACATCAAGTTCAAGTTATCCTTGAACATCAACCCTTCCCAACCCTTCCTCTTCTAACAACACTTAGCTACTGCCTGGAATTCCTAAAATCCACTGAAGGTTACCATTCGCCAGCCTCTTTCACCCTGATGGTGGCCCGGGGGAGAGAGAGGGGGGTAGGGAGGGCAGCATTGGGCATATTTGAGGTGTTGAGCTGGCCGGCATCCTTGCTCCGAGTTCACCCCGTCTTGGCTCCCTCTTCCAGCTAGGGAGTTTATTTCCTTGCGGTAAGACCCCGGGCATCTCTAGATGTAGAAAGTGGCTCTTAAAGAGAGAGGATTGTCAGAAGTATTTAGCGGGCTGACAGAGTACTACGGTCTCCAGCGGCCAGGCCAGTCTGCATCTCAAGCCCACCTTCAACATAGTGCGGCCACTGATTCACACCCAAGGAGTTTTCGAGACCGTTCCCTTTAGAATGAGCACCCAGCTCTGTGCTCACAGCCACTCATTTGTCCCGGAGCCAGGGCCGAATGGAAGGGACTTTCTGAGAACCAGAAGGTGACAGTGGTGGAGAGAACTAGTTGTAGGACAGGAACCTTGGGTTCTAGCTCTGGTTTCTGCAGTTTCCTGAGCAGGCACCTGCCTTCCCTGGGCCCTCACTCCCTAACCCGAGGGGATCAGATTAGGTCATCTGATCACTTTCCGCCATTTGTGAGCTTAATTATCGAAAAAGTCGCTAAAAGAATGTTAGGAATCTGCATTGAGTTTGCTGCGGGGCTGTGGCATTCTTTGGCTGCTGGAGGTGGCACAGAAGGGCTAGAAATCTTACCTGCTTTGAAAAACACGAGGCCAAGTCTGTTGTGCTTACGGAGTGACAAGCAAGATACAAAACCTAATGTTAGCCTGGCAGTGTTAATAGCATAAAACAAACAAACAAACAAAGCAGCATTCCAAGAATGCTCCCAGCTTGGGGGTGGGAAGCAGAAACACCACGTAAAACGATGTCAAGCATAAGGCAGAGAATGCAAAAACATTGTCCTTTCAAAAATATGTTCTCATGGATGCCATTGGGCACACTCTCCAGAACCCCAATCAGGGAGCCATCTGGGTGTCTTGACAGTCGGTTGCCATTTGAGAAATGTGGGCTGCCCTTGAGACATGAACATGGTCCGCTGGGTGCACATTTGCTCTGCGCCTTCTGTATACAGACTCAGGATGGGTGCAGAGAACCAAGGGATGAGCAAGCCCATCTACTTGGGTGTCGGGGGGACACAAGTAGCAGGACTTCTATTTAAATGTACTGTGTATCATTCTTGCCTGTGTGTGTGTGTGTGTGTGTGTGTGTGTGTGTGTGTGTGTGGTATATGAGTGCACTTGTGTGTGGCTAAAAGAAATGGCATATGTGGGGGTGCATGCCTAGATTTTATTGATGGAGTTTTTTTATAGTTTTTTATGCTTATTTATTTTGAGAGAGATGGAAAATATGAGCAGGAAAGGGGCAGAGAGAGAGAGAGACAGAGACAGAGAGGGAATCCTAAGCAGGCTCTGTGCAGAGCCCGAATTGGAGCTCAAACTCACAAAACTGTGAGATCGTGACATGAGTTGAAATCAAAAGTCGGATGCTTAACCAACTGATAGAGCCACCCACGTGCCCCTATTGATGGAGTTTTCAAAAAGCATAGAGTCCCCAGGTCAAAGGGCCCTTCTCAGGGCTATGTGAGGAAGACTTTTCATCTCCCGTTACCTCTGGTCCATGGAAACGTAGAACCTCAGGGTAGTCCCTCAGCCCACCGGAGCCCTGCCCAAATGCAAGACCACACTGCTCTCCATCTAGGCCTCTTTTCTAGAGCCCTCCGGGCTGGACCGTAGGAGGTGCTCAGCCCAAGTGTGTGCTCTTAGCTGTCGGATTCACTCCTAGTTCTTTTCCTATACCAAGCTGGTTATTCTCCCGAGAGAAATATTCAGTCCACAGGATTCCATTTTATTTGCCACCGATTTACCACCCACCCACCCCCAAAAATCACAGAAGAAATGAGGGAGCCATGGCTCTCAGTGTCCGTAGCTCAAGTGGCCTCCTGATCAGCCAGGGATATGACTTCTGTTCCTTCTCCGCTCTCCAGCCAGGGGTGTCGACCGGGCCAGGGAGTGAGACTCCCCTGCAGGGCACAGAGCCCCTGGGAAGGGGGCTTTCAGAGACTGCACAGAAGCCTGACACCTAAAAACATCATGCTGTTGTCTCTGAACTATCCTTTAGAAAGCAAATTGTTCTGTAAGTCACCAGGACTGCTTGTTTTAAAAGGAAGGAACTAAGACTCTGGAACGTGGCTCGTTCATGATCACTCAGCAGCCAGTGGACTTAGACCTTCTCTCAGGGAGCTGCCAGCTCTCCAGACCTAGCCGGCTCGGTCCTCTCCCACCGAGACCCTCTCCGCCGTCCACTCGAGTGCTCTCTGGAACGTTTAGATGAGACAGAGGGAGGAGAGAAGCCTGGGAAGAAAAATCAAAAGGAAGGCGCCTGGGCAGTGGATGTAGGAGCGCGTAATCTAATGCACGCTCGGGAGTAAGTGGGGATTGAGGCGGTCTGCTTCCCTCACACACTTGCCCCCGAAAATGCCTCTCCTCCCTTGAAATATCAGCCTCCCGCTCGGGTGAAGTGCCTTCACCTTTTTTGCAGCCACGGTTGACCAGAATCTCTCAGCACCGGCCTGAGCGGGTGCGCGCCCAGCCCCCACTTGTCTTTGGAAACATCTCCGTGGGGAAGCTCTTGAAAGCCACGCTTGGTTTGGGGAAGGATGTTTCTCTTCGGGATGTCCTTTTTCTGGACCAGACGTGTCCGGAGATTCAGGCCGTTCCCCTATGATTCCACCTGAGGATCAAAGGAAGACACTTAAGCTTCTCAAAGTATTCTTTGCTGTAGATGCCTCACCCTGATTGACCTGTGTGTTTATCTCATCTCCCTGGGAGTACAGCTCTGTGTCAAAATTTCCCCTTTTTAGAAGGAGACCAGTCATATTGGTTGGGGCCCAACCATAATGGCCTTGTTTTAACTTGGTTATCCCTGTGAAGAGCCTGTCCCTAAATAAGGTCTTATTCTGCGGTACTGGGTTATGACTCCAACCTACAGATTTGGGGGAGACATGATTCAACCCATAACATTTGGGGAGGTATAAAGTGGGTCTAGCTAGGAAAGGGGCCCCAACCGCAAATGCACGTGGGGGCAGCCAGAGAGTGAACATAAGTGAAGCAGGCAGCTCTGAGATTGTTAACAGAGAGTGTTGGGCACAGAGGCACTGGCACGGGACACCTGGGTGGTTCGGTCAGTTACGCATCTGACTTCGGCTCAGGTCACGATCTCGCGGTTCGTGAGTTCAAGCCCCACGTCAGGCTCTGCGCTGACAGCTCGGAGCCTGGAACCTGCTTCGGATTCTGCGTCTCCTCCTTTCTCTGCCCCTCCCCTACTAGCTTGCACTCACTCACTCGCTGTCTTTCAAACATAAATAAACATTAAAAAAAATTTTTTAATAAATAAAGGCACTGGCACCATTCACCTTTAGCCCCTGTTGTTTTGCAGAAATGAAGGACTAGTTTGTCGTATCCTCTGAAAACAAAATCCGGATTTGTTTAAATGACAGTTCCAAATTTTTAAAACTTGGCACAGAGCAAGGAGAATACATTTATGGACCAAATCCAACCCCGGGGAGCGCATCTCTGCCTGGGTCCCTGGTGTTGACCTCTGACCTGGAAGACGTACTCTTTCGTCCGTGTGACACAATCCTACCTTCTGTGGGGAAGTGCGCTACGCATTTTGCTGAGATTTTTGAGATGGGAATATTCTGTGCGTCACGTGCGTAAATGTGAGAGCGTTGTATGTGTGTATTGGCAGCAATTGGGAATTAACATCTTGTAGGGTCCAAATTCATTTGCATGTAGGTATTTTTGTGGATGGATCCTTAAAGCAGTCCACCACGTTCCTAGAGAAAGCTTGTGATCCAGCGTTCTCTGTCTCGGGAGTTTAGTCAGATGACTCCTGAAGAATACGTTAATTTGGATTTTTTTTTCCTCAATGCCCATGAGTCTGGGAGTCAGAAGGATTTCAGAAGCACCTGCTGCTCGTTGATCGTTCGAACGTACACCTAAGGTATGAAAACCAGCACTAAGCTCCAGGTCCGGCTCAGAGGTAGAACCCTCCTTTGAAAAGTACGAAAATTCTCCTCTCCTCCTCGCTGGGTACGGTCCCCGTCACTTAGCGAGTCGCTATCGTTATTCTGGCGGAGGGTGGTGAACGAGATGGGGCCGGTGGGAAAATCCCCCTGGAACTTACTGTGTTGTTGCCTCGTATTTAGAATGTAATAACGTGGTGGAGAGAAAGAGTGTGCTAAATCCGTGTGTTCCGCTGCCAGGTGGCTCACAACTAGAGTCACCACGAGCAGAACACAAAGTGATACGTGCAGAGGATTAGGTCCTGCGTTAAATCAGAGTGCAGCGTTCAGGGAGAAAATTGAAATCCATTTCTTATGCTCGCGGCACAGGCAATAAAAGACAGTCATTCTGACTTGAAACTGTAGCTTGCTCACCGCTTGTGGTTTGGGAAAATGCCGCCATCAGTCAGCCACACCAGACTCTCATTCTGAGGTGGCAAACAGCATCCCCCACACCCCCCAAATCTAAGGACCGATGCAAAGCGTGAGCTGGCATCTCCCCAGGCTAGGTAATTTCTTTGTTTAATTTTTTTTATTGTTTATTTTATTTTTGAGACAGAGAGAGACAGAGCCATGAGCAGGGGAGGGGCAGAGAGAGAGAGAGGGAGACACAGAGTCCGAAGCAGGCTCCAGGCTCCGAGCTGTCGGCACAGAGCCCGACGCGGGGCTCGAACTCACAAACTGCGAGATCATGACCTGAGCCCAAGTCGGACGCTCAACCGACTGAGCCACCCAGGCGCCCCTCCCCAGGCTAAGGTAATTTAGGCCGCATAAGCACGTCCTAAAAATAGGGATAAGACTTGAAGGCTCTATGAGTTCAGTTCAACTTTGGCTGAGTGCGCCCGGACACGAGTCACCGCGAGCCCCCACTCCAATGAGGAAGGAGGAAAGTAGACCCAGGTGCACTTTGGGAGGGGTGCCTTGTAGACCCCGCCTTGCAGGCCAGGCGGCTCCATCATGGTCATCCCTGGCATCTTGACCGTGGCCGTGGCACGGAGCCCAGCCCAGGGGGGGACCCAGGGAAGAAGGGAAAGCGGGTCATGGCATCCGCTCTGCTTCCCGTCCACAAAGCCCAGCTGGCTATGGCTCCGACCGGTGGGCTTTCTCTGCGGATTCCGAGACCACCCCCTGAACCAAAGTGCAGCGAGGTCCGAGTCACCTCGCTGACGCTGCGTGAGTGCACGTGGTTCTTCGGCATCTGCATGGCACACACGTGGACCCGTCCAGTGGCTCCCATGCTTGATGCCTCTCCCATCACGTGGCCGCACAAAGCAGAAAATCCTCTTTAAAAAGCCTTTGGAAGCGCTGGCATCTCGTGAAAGGCGCTGAGCTGAGATCTGCATGAGGCACCTTGGGAGGAGGTGGAAGAAAACTTGCAGAGCACAGGTGTGGAGGCTGTGGCCTTGAGGCATGAGCCATGCCCATCACGGGACCCACGGCCATGGCCAGCAGAGCCTCGTGAAGACCCAAGAGCCTCTTGCCGCCCCCCTCCCCCCGCCAGCTGTTAAGAAATGCAGTGAAGACAGACTTTCTGAGCCCTGACAGCATGCGTGTGTGTGTGTGTGTGTGTGTCCAGGGTGGGGGGGGAAGGGCAGGATTGCACTTTGCAAGCCTTATGGGGGATGTCAAGGAACAAAGCCACATCTTGTCAGGCACTTCCAGGGCTCTGTGCTTGTGACTCGCAGCCGCCCCGGCTGTCTGTTTTTCCATCGTACGGGAAGGGGTGGCGGGCAAAAGGGCTGCTTTCTACTCAGCAAAAACAGAATCCGTCTATGTTTAAAACTTGCCAAGGTTAAAAAAAAAAAAAGTGGCCATCACTGGGGGTGGGGGGGTGGACAGGGAGTCTCATTTTGTTTCCTGCTTCATAGCTTTTCTGAACAGCTGATTCTTCATGCCAGCAGCATGTCAAATCTGGGGCGCTGCGGCGGGGAGGGTGCAACTCTGTGTTGTGCTACAGACGAAGCAGAGAATGGGGGCATCTTCCAGGCTGCTGTATGGCCACATTTTAAGTTGTTAATGGCCCTTTTAGTTCTCCGGTGATTTGTGTCCGGGTCGTTATTGGGGTACTCTGCAACGATCATGCTTGTTTGTCGTTAATTTAGCGGACGGCAGAAAGGCCCTTTCTGTCTCTTGGAATATTTGGCTGGGTAACAGAGGAATCAGCCTGTCTGCATTCAGAGGCAACCACTCAGGGTGATGGCCCCGGACATAGCATTACACAAGACTCCAGAGGCCTCTCTGTTGATAACAAGCTTTCCCACTGGCATTTGAGCTGACAATTTTCATCTCAACCCTGCAAGATGGCCATTGTTGGGATCGCTTCGTGTAGGTGAGGAAACCGAGCTGAGGACCGTAGAGGTGATAGGCAGCAGAGAGAAAGACGTCTTTCAAACCCCAGACTTTCCTATTTGAGGCAGACATGCTAAGAAAAATGTTTAGTCTGGTTTAGTTTTTGTGTTGGACAGAATTTCCATCCCAGGTACCCGGGGTTGGGCGGGAGTTGTGTGGGATGGTGGTGGAATTCTGGAACAGGGGCTCCGTCTTATGTGTGCAGATGTCCTCAAGGGAGAGAGAAGCTATGGAAGGAGGAAGGGATAGGAGATTTCCTTCCATCTTGGACTTCACTGGGCTTTTTATTGCATTTCAGGAACACAGAGGGTAGGAAGAGCTGAGGTTTGAGTCTAGAGAGACTCCTGCCTGATAGAATGTGGGGAGTGAGGAGATCCACGCGCTGGTTCCCACAGTGTGGTCAGTGGCATTAGCGTATCCTGAGAACTTGCCGAAATGCATACTTTCAGGCCCCACCCAGACTCTGAATGAGAAATTCTGAGGATGGGACCTAGACATCTGCATTGTAACAAGCATGATTCTGACACACACTGATGTTTGGGAAGCAGTGGTCTGAGGAGAAAGAACAATCCAGGCCTAGGAAGCTAGACCTTAGATTGAAAGTGCCACCCTCCGTTTACTGGCTGGGTTCCCGTCCAGCCTCAGTGTCTACCTCTGTAAAATGGACCTTCCACCCAAGGTCATCAAGAGCTCTAAATGAGTAATTCTTTCAATTGTCCCAGATAACGAACACTGGTTCCTTCCCTCTGTCTGTGAATTTGAGTGTTAATATTATGCCAGCCTCTCACTACTCAGAATAAGTCATGCTATTTGCCCTAACAGGCAAATCCTAAATCCCAGTGGCCTAAGGCAGTAAAGGTTTGCTTTTCACTGGAGTAAAGCCTTATGTGGATCAGATGGCCTCTCCATCATATAGCCATCACACGCTTCTAGAACACATGACTCCAGCATCTCCATAGCCAGGGAAGAGGGAGTAGAGGAGATAATCCACATCGCTTCTGCTTAAAACCCACCAATGAGAACGAGGCTTATGACTCCAACCCAACTGCAGGAGAGGCTGGAGAAGGTGAAGGAGCATTTGTAGTATTTGATGAGCACAAAGTACCTTAACTACAACTGTAGCCAGCCAGCGTTTGTCATAGTCCTTCTTTCCTTAAGGGTTCCGGTCATGGTGCCAGTCATATAAAAGGGGCCATCGTATCTAAAACAGACTCGATTAAAAGACTTTTCAGAAACTGGGGTGTGTTCACACAGTGGGAATATTACACGGTGTTTAAAACAAGAAGGAAATTCTGCCATTTGCAACAAGCATGGATGAACCCAGAAGACGTTATATTAAGTGAAATAAGCCAGACATGGAAAGACAAATACTGCACAAACTCACTTGTATGGAGAGTCTTAAAAACCCAAAAAGATCAAACACAGACTTGACAGAGAGTAGAATGGTCATTACCAGAGGCTGGGGAGTTGGGGGGGGGGGGCAAAGGTAAGTCTGTGATCAAGCCGCACAGACTTTCAGTTCTAAGATGAATAAGTCCTGGAACAGGTAATGAACAGCATGGCAATGAGAGTTGATAGTAACACATTGTGGGGGCGCCTGGGTGGCTCAATCAGTTGAGCCTCCAACTCTTGATTTGGGCTCAGGTCATGTTCTCACGGTTCGTGGGATCGAGCCCCACATTCAGCTATGTGCTGACATCGCGGAACCTGCTTGGGATTCTCTCTACCTCTCTCTGCACCACCCCCCTCGCTCATGTGTGGGTGCATGCGTGCTCTCTCTCAAACAAACATTTAAAACAAATGGTAGGTAACACATCGTATACTGTAATTTCCCAAGAGAGTAGATCTGATGTGTCCTCACCACACATCAAAAAAAGAAAAAAAAAAGGTACCTTATGACACGAGGCGATGGATGTGTTCATTTGAGAAAATCATTTCACATTTTAAGTATACCCAGTTTCCATCTGTCCCAAATGAAACATAAATAAAGGCCTGCCTTTCCACTGTTGGCTGAAGTATAGAAGGCAGCCAGTTGGCGGTTAGAAGGCAGAGAGCACAGTTTCTCCGAGGGGAGCAGACCACGAGAAGAGTCTTGGAGAGTGTGTGTTGGGGCCAGCGTCTCTGCGTGCTCGCGAAAGCCGTCAGTGGATGAATTGCTCCTGAGGTCCAGTTGAGTAAAGCAACTCATAGCATTGAAAATCATCTCACTTAGAGAAAAAAGAGACCCCCCCCAAATAAACACTTTAGCCTCCATCTAAAGAAGAAAAACAAAGCAAAAACTAGCTTAAGTACAAATGGATGGGTGTAAGGTGAACTTTCCAGGGCCACAAGTTACTAAGGGAGACCACGGACCCTCGGCTTCAACAAATTAATTCTATAGTAAATTATTAGTTAAGCACCCACTGTGTGCACAACACTGGGCTGAGCGTCATTAAAAAACGTAGCTGGATAACCAGCCCTCTCAAAGGATTAAGACGAGCTAGTCAAGGCATACTCGTTTTTCGGGTTTACTCTGGGAAAAGATCAAAGTGGCAAGTTCTGTGGGGAACGTGTGGATTCTTCTGGAGCGCGTGGTTTTATTGGCATGAATCTCTTAGACTATTTATCTTCCCATGTTTTTCCTTTATTCCCAAACGAATGATGGGGGTCGGGGGGCGGGGGGCGGGATCATTTAAATATTGAATAATCCAAACCTTTGATTCAGAGTCATTTTCTCTGAAACCAGCACATTAATGGGAACATCTTCAACTCGAGTTGTCTTAGCACTTTTCCTGCGATACGGTCTTTTTCTCGCCGCAATCTTTTGGTCCCCTTATAAACTAAAACAGATAAGGACGTGTCATTTCTATCCCACTGTGATCCAGGAAAGGACTCTCGGAGCCATTTGTGAGCTTGCCAGGAGGCAATAAATACACTGCGTTCAGTTATCTTGAGAAGCATTCAAAGTATCTTTCGATCTTTGGTTGAAAGATAATTTTGTTGCTTGGAATTCTACCTCAAAATGTGGTCTGGGGCTTTCAGAATGGCTTATTCGGATTTTCTTTTTTTTTTTTTTCTTCCGCGATGGGCTTTGTGCCTGTATCTCGAGAAGAATTACTATACCTGAAACTACTATCACACTGTGTGTTAACTTTGTAAATAAAAACTTACAAAATTGGGGCACCTGGGTGGCTCAGTCGGTTAAGCGTCTGACTTCGGCTCAGGTCATGATCTCGCGGTCCGTGGGTTCGAGCCCCACGTCGGGCTCTGTGCTGACAGCTCGGAGCCTGGAGCCTGCTTCAGATTCTGTGTCTCCCTCTCTCTCTACCCCTCCCCTGCTCACACTCTGTCTCTCTTTCTTTTTCTCTCTCTCTCAAAAATAAATAAACATTTCAAAAAAAAATTTTTTTAACCTAGAAAATTAATATCCCTCAAAAAAGGGAGAAATACACTCTTATGTGGATCCTGAGAAACTTAACAGGAACCCATGGGGGAGGGGAAGGAAAAAAAAAAAAAGAGGTTAGAATGGGAGAGAGCCAAAGCATAAGAGACTTAAAAACTGAGAACAAACTGAGGGTTGATGGGGGGTGGGAGGGAGGAGAGGGTGGGTGATGGGTATTGAGGAGGGCACCTTTCGGGATGAGCACTGGGTGTTGTATGGAAACCAATTTGTCAATAAATTTCATTAAAAAAAAAAGGGAGAAATATATTCACGTCTCTCTGGAAGAAACAGGCCAGTTATTTGATTAAGAGCTTCACAAGCCATATTCTTAGTTATTTTTCTCAATTCATGTCTGAAAGAAAAACAGATTACTTAAAACAGAGGTTTTGAATCAAATCTTTGAGGAGCATTTTCAGTCATCAAAAGGCCCGTGAAGAAAGGGATTCTTGAATTCTCACAGAGGTGGGTTCTTCCATGGGCACCGTGCCCCCCTGGATCGTGCTTATTAGCTCATAGAACATTTCAGTCAAAGGCCCAAGCAAGAGATGATTCCCCATCTTAGCAGATGGGGATTCAACTATAAAGTTGAATCATAGCTCGGAAAGTCTCAACAACTTTGAAGACTGAGCAGCTACTTTGGAGGATCCTTTGCCTGGTGACTTTGGAGGATCCTTTATCTGGTGCCTTAGTTTGGAGTTTGCCTGCTCTCGCTGTCATTCAGATGAGTGAAGCTCTAATCGTGTATTCTGACGATTTCTTTGTTCCTTGTTTTGATGGTGAAGTTGGCACTTCCGGTCTCCGGGATAATTTCCAGGGTACGTAAGGTGCCTTCTGCCTCGCCCGCCAAAATCGGCTTCGGGTTGCGTTACGGGTGATTTTTCTGCAGCTCCCTTGGAGAGCTTGCACACGGTCCTGAATACTTAAATTGCAGAGTTGGATTACACTTGAGAAATGTGCAGTACAGTTCTTTTTCACGTCTGCCCGCACATCTTCGCTTAGTCGCAAAATACCGCGGATCGCGTGCAAAATGCTAATGAGAGTACTTCGTTTTATTTATTTTCATTACATTCATTTTACTCTTGGTTACAACGCAAAGATTTTTGTAATAGCCTCGAAATCTGCATAGAT
The DNA here is from genome assembly GCF_016509475.1 of Prionailurus bengalensis. Lineage (NCBI taxonomy): Eukaryota > Metazoa > Chordata > Mammalia > Carnivora > Felidae > Prionailurus > Prionailurus bengalensis. The sequence goes on along the minus strand of NC_057349.1, from coordinate 15,684,902 downwards.
GCTCTCACTAAGTAGAATATAAACGGGAAAAACCATCCAAAGATACAAACCCTGGAGAGTCGCTTTTCCCTCTGATTCTGAAGGCAATTCCTTTGAAATATAAGTGAATGCACTTCTATTTTAGGAAGTGTGATCATGAAAATTTTATGTTCTTTGCCCGTTGAATCGTGAAAACAATAGTTCTTCAAAACGGGAAGCCTTGTTAGTTCCTTTGGAAAAAAAAGTAGGCAGGCAGATGAATCGTGCATGCTCCCAGGTAATCCGTCTGTTGAAAAGAGTTTTCACTACCTTAAATCCAGCCCTCCTTTTGGCTTCTAGGATTTTCCTTGTGTTGTTCATCTTTATACTGTAACTTACCAAGCTCTTTTTTTTTTAATACTTTTTAAAGTTTATTTATTTTTAAGAGACAGAGAGCACAAGCAGGGGAGGGGCAGAGAGAGAGAGACACAGAATGTGAAGCAGGCTCTGAGCCGTCAGCACGGAGCCCGACGTGGGGCTCGAACCCACGAACTGCGAGATCATGACCTGAGCCGAAGTCGGACGCTCAACTAACTGAGTCACCCAGGCGCCCGCACCAAGCTCTTCTTAAAAGACGCTAAGGTAGGACCACCTGGGTGGCTCAGTCGGTTGAGCGTCCAACTCTCGGTCTCCGCTGGAGTCGTCACCTCACGGTTCATGAGGTTGAGCTCCACGTCGGGCTCTGCACGGACAACACGGAGCCTGCTTGGGATTCTCTCTCCCTCCTCCTCTCTCTGCCCCTGCCCCTGCCCGCCTCGTGCTTGCTCACTCCGTCTCTCTCTCAAAATAAATAAATAAAATATTAAAAAATGAAAAGATGCTGAGGGTAGTCGATTGCGTCTCCCCGTGAGTTACTGATGACCCTGTATCAGGGCTGCCCTCCTGAATCTGACCGAACCAGGGAATCTGCTGTCTGTATGTCCATCCCAAGAAGCCCGGCCCATGTCCCATGCAGGGACACCCTCCTTGTGTGACCTGGCACCCCCTTTGCACTCGTGGGGGCTAAGTGGACGGCTTCTGCCTGGAGCCTGCCGTGTGGGTCCGGCACATCCCTGGCGCACCTCCCCTCCCCACCCCGGGCCCCCCACCTGTGTCTCAGTTCTCTGTCACGGCGCCCTCTTTCCTCACCGTCCTTGACGAGCAGGGTCCTTTGGGATTTCACAGCCCGTGAGATCTGATTCTCACCCCACTGTCAACAAGCAGGGCCACAAGGACGTGCTCAGGCGTTTTCCGTGAAGGAACCGTAACTCCACGTGGCTTCGTCCAGACACAAATGAAATAAGCCCGTTGTTTTTCTTTTCTTTTTGAAAGCCTATGTGCGGTCTCCAGTTCAGGCTCCTCGAGAAATTAGCAACAACAACAAAAAAAAAACGGTCACAAGTTTGCACCGTGTGTCACCTGGTCTCTGGTTCATAATTTATTCGTAAGAGAATGCTGAGGTATGTATAAAACTGTGTCGGTCATTTTCTTAAACATTCATCGTTCCCATAAAAGATTTCAAACAGCCCGTTTGGTCGGGCAATGGGCTGGATCCAAGAGGACATTCTGATCTCCCTTATGTACATCACAGTTGTCCTCCCGTTGAGTTGATAACAGAGCCCTAAGGTCAGGGACCCCGTGAGAAGGAGGAAATCATCCTCATAAGGCCAAGGAAGGTGGGGCAAAAACTCTTATTGAGGGAAGGGTGCCGTAAGTGGAGGAGCTCACAGCTCAGCCGCATGGGCACCGCTCTCCTCCAACTGTGGAGCCCTCAAGACTGAACCCCCATGTGGGCCAACGCATGAGAAAGGGACAGGAGCCCGGAAGCCCAGAGGGATTGACAAGAGCATAGCATGGGGACAGTTGGCATAAAAAAACACTGCAGGGGAGGTGATGCCTGGGAGACAGGACGTCTGCCAGATATTTGATCTGTGATGGCCGTGACGAGGAGGAGGAGGAGAGCATTGTTGTGTTCAGGTTCGCGGTCTCGTGTGTCGGGGACCCGGCATATTGCCTCTTCTTATGCGAGTAAGAACCACACAGCACGTGACTAGAGAAGAACCCTTCCATTTTGCATTGAGGAACCAAAACCATTCGCGTTGTGTGTGCTGTGACACGTCTTGGGGTTCCACTGCACTGGGCACGGTTTTCAGGAGCGGGTGACACCCTGTGGCAGGGGCCGCGAGCTAGAGGGTGAGGGCCACATCCGGCCTGTTGGGACATCCCACTTGGATGGAACTCAATGGCTTTTCCCTGGTATAGTGACAGAGTACAGTGGTAGTGACAGAGATCACATGGCCCACCAACCTTGAAGAATTTACTGTCTGGCCCTCCGAAGAAGAAAGAAATGACACATTAAAGGATCTAGACGGAGGACGTTTGGAGAAGGTGGCCTTGCCTCCTGCAGATTGACATTTACGAAGCGCATCAGCTTAAAATCTCCCCGTTAACGGGGAGAAACTTTATCTTCACGCAGAGAGGGTTCCGTTCCCTGTACTAGTTTCTCTAATCAGAATGATTCCATTTGCTTTTGCTTACTTAGCCCAAATCTGAAGCCCCGTATTGCTTCACAGATTATACTAGGGATATAGTGCATTGTTTTTAAATTCGCTTTATTACCTGAGCGACTAGAAATGCTGCTTCCAGGGCAACCGGGAGCCCTTGGCCAGCAGAGGAGGGATGGGCTGTACAGACAGACGAGAGAGGGAATCCGTGTAGCAGAAGATGTGTGTTGTCCTCAAGAAAGGAGGGGCCACACGCCATGCCCAGCAGGACCAGCTGGGAAGGCAGTTTCAGCAGGAGTGATAGGAGGGTCGTCTTGTTTTTGCTGCGGGAGCTGGATTCCGGCCCCAGGAAGAGGTACGAACGTGCCAGGAGGAGGGACACGAGGAGGAGACGTCTAGTACTGGCACCTGGTTCCTTGAGCGCCAACCTCGGGACGGGAGATCCAGGGGACACCTAGACCCAGCCTCACACAGATGGGGAAGACAGGTTGTGACGGAGGTTCCGGCAAGCCTCGGAACCACAGACACGCGGGATGTGTGTAAAACTGAGGTGACCGGGGGCGCCTGGGTGGCTCAGCTGGTTAGGCATCCGACTCGCGGTTTCGGCTCAAGTCGTGATCTCACGGTTGGTGAGTTCAAGCCCTGCGTCAGGCTCTGCGCTGAGCCTGCTTGGGATTCTCTCCCTCCCTCTCTCTCCCTCCGCCCCTCCCCCACTGGCCCGTGTGCGCGCTTTCTCTCGCTCTCAAATAAACTTTTGAAGAATTTAAAAAATAAGATTGAGGTGACTAGAGCCCGACAGAACCTCTGTAGGACACTTACTGTGTGACAAAAATGTGTACTTTACACACGCACGCCCCCCCCCCCCCACCATGTGTGCCCATGTCGGGAGAGCCCGTGTTCTGACTGGGGACGTGGGGTGCTGAGAAGGACCCAGTGCTCTGCTGTGGTTGACGGTCCCCCATCCCTCCCCCCACCACCCGTGAAGGCCCAGAAGGAGGCCTTCCGGGGCTCTGAGAGGCCGAGCGTCCCCCCGTGGGTGAGATCCTGCTTTCAGGCAAGGCTCAGCCTCACGGTGTTCCCTGGTGAGAGACGTGGCAGTCAGGGTGCTCTTCCGGAGGAGGAGACCGCTCCTGACCGAGGGAATGTTCCACAGTGAGCCATTTCCCTCAGGAGGGAGGGGGCCCTCTGACACCTCGGGAGCTGGTTCTGCTGGTGGTCCTGGGAGGGACGTGACCGTCACGGCCCAGGGCCGCTCATGGAATCTGCCCAGTTTTCTCTGGGCTCGTTCTGGGCCTTGCAGCCCTGAGACACTGCCTGCCCGTGCCCGGGTGCCACTGTCAAAGTGCACACGTGGGAGAGTGAGGGACTATGTGGGCCGTGTACCTCATGTGACCAGAACGTGAGGACGTCAAGCAGAAAACCAGAGGGAGGGACAAGAACGTGGGCTCTCATTCACCACGCTGGGAACTAAGAGCCCTTTGGTAGCTACGTGCTCTAAGTTCCCGGTCGCCTTTTGGGGAATACATTTAAGGAGAGACAGCCTCTTCTCACAAGGGGTCTCCCAGAGCATTGGGTAGATAAGGCCAAAAGGAAGTAGGGAGAAATCATTTCTGTTTCCTGTATAATCAAGGTAAAATGTATTCGAAGTGTCCCTCTCAGTCCGTTTTCCCGTTCCCATTAAATAGATCCTTTCCCGGACAGGTCAACCCTTCCCATTCATCTTTCCTGATCCTTTTAGAATTAACAAAAAGGTTGCCAAAGAATGCAAAAATGCAAATCCAGACTGTTTAGACATTCCTAAAATCCACCATGCTGCCAGAAAGAAAAAGGGTGGGGGGGGGGGCGGGGATTGAGGAGGAAGGGATCTGGTCTGTTACATCACATATACAGAAAGTTATGTCTTATGAAAGATGATCATGCCACAGGAAAGCACTGACAGTTTCATGAGAATAACTACATTTGAGGCGCCTGGGTGGCTCAGTCAGTTAAGCGTCTGACTCCGGCTCAGGTCACGATCTCACGGTTCGTGAGTTCGAGCCCCGCGTCGGGCTCTGTGCTGACAGCTCGGAGCCTGGAGCCTGCTTCGGATTCTGTCTCTCTCTCTCTCTCTCTCTCTCTCTCTCTCTCTCTCTTTCTGCCCCTCCCCTGCTCACGCTGTTTCTCAAAAAAAAAATTTTAAAACATATATTTGATAACACCCCTTTGGGCTGCAGGGTATATCGGCTTAAAAATGAAGCTTTACATTTGGGGCACCTGGGTGGTTCAGCCGGTCGAGTGTCCCAACTCTTGATTTCGGATCAGGTCATGATCTCACGGTTGGTGAGCTCTAGCCCCACGTCGGGCTCTGCGTTGACAGCACGGAGCCTGCTTGGGATTCTCTCTCTCCCTCTTTCTCTGCCCCTCCCCCAAGCTAGCTCACTCTCTCTCCAAATAAACATTGAAAAGAAGAGCCAGTTTTACATTCAAAATTAAGGAGTGAAAGGGGCCCCTGGGTGGCTCAGCAGGCTGAGCTTCCAACTTTAGCTCCGGTCATCATCTCGTGGTCTGCGGGTTTGAGCCCCGCATCAGGCTCTCTGCTGTCAGCACAGAGCCCAGTTCACATCCTCTGTCCCCCTCTCACCAAAACCCCCTCCACCCGGCATCTGAGACTCTTTGGGGTTTTTGTGTCCTCGTCTCTGGGTTTCTAAACAGCCTGGGATCTCAGCTGAGCCCGAGTTGTTATTTTCTCCAGAAATAAAAGCTTGTGGGAGGCCGTGGGAAGAAACTGGCCTCCAGCCACGCTGGGCGAAGAGAGTTAGTCTCCAAAGGAGGCCGGGGCCTCGCGTCCCCTCGGACCTCTCCTTGTTGAGCGCTAATGGCCCTGAGACATTGGCCCGTTGGGGGTGAATGTGAGAAAGTCAGGAGCTGTACATAGTCTGCAGCTCCTAGAAGGAGTCCAGGTGGGAAGAGACCAGGCAGGGCCTACGTCCAACTTTTCATCCCTTGCCTTCCTTCGGAAAGTAAATCAGGGATCCTGCCTGTTGTTTATTGAGACCCAGCAAAGCAGAGGCATTGGGGAAATTTGGGACCATAGCATTTTTTGAATGAATGGATGAATGAGTAGGTGAATAAATTAGATGTATACTTTTAGGCCATTCTCCTATGGTCTGGGCTGTGTACGTCACCCTACCCATGATACCGTCCGTGACAGTCACTCAACAGTGACACCCAGAGCTTCCTCTTTTCATTGGAACCACCCGTCGTCCTTGCCCCAGAGATCTGTGTCCATCAAAAGCAATATTCTTTAAAGGATTAAGAACAGTAAGTCTAGAGATACCTGGGGAAGGCTCAAGTTCAGAAAAGACTCCTGTAGACGCCCATGTATACTTGAAGTTCCTGCTTGAGCCTAAATCAGGTCTTTGCGGAGACTCAGACGGTTGTGGACAAGTTTGGTGGATGTGTCCTCGGTCCACCAGAGGTCAGCTTTCATGCATGAGATCAGCTCCGTTGGCATGAACATCCGTGCCCGCACGCTGGGGAGGCACCACTGGCGGTAAAGTGACCGGGTATTGCCAGGTGGCTTTTCCAGCAGTGAAGGCAAAAGCCATCGGCGAAGGGGTTAAGGCATGAAAGTGGCCGATGCTATCTGATAATGGCAGGACATGTTAAAAACTAAGCGCGGGGGTGGTACCTGGGTGGCTGAGTCGGTTAAGCGTCTGACTCTTGGTTTGTATTCAAGTCATGATCTCGCAGTTCGTGGGTTCCAGCTCTGAGTCTGCTTGGGATCCTCTCTTGCCCTCTCTCCCCTTTCAGGTCATGATCTTGTAGTTTGTGAGTTGGAACCCCACATTGGGCTCTGTGCAGGCAGTGTGGAGCCTGCTTGGGATTCTCTGTCTCTCTCTCTCTCTCTCTCTCTCTCTCTCTGCTCCTCTCCTGCTTGCATACTTTCTCTCTCTCTCTCTCTCGCAAAATAAATAAATAAACTTTAAAAAATAATTTAAAAGAAACCAGAAACCTGGATTAATAATAAAAAAACAAAAACAGGGTTCACCTGGGTGGCACAGTTGTTTAAACGTCCAACTTCGGCTCAGGTCATGATCTCATGGTTCCTGAGCTCGAGCCCTGCATCGGGATTTGTGCTGACAGCTCAGAGCCTAGAGCCTGCTTCAGATTCTGTGTCTCCCTCTCTCTCTGCCCCTTCCCGGCTCATGCTCTGTCTCTCTCTCTCAAAACTAAACCTTAAAAAAAAAAAAAAAAAAAAAAAAAACTAAGTGGGGACTCCCAGAAACAATTGGGATAATTTGTAAAGATGGGAGATTATATGTTTGTATGACATGGGAATATTGTATGTATGTCATCTGATTGTTTTTCTTGGCTTATTCTTCTTGATTGGAGCACCGTACCCATGTTGAGCCTCTACCTTTAAAGAGAAATGGCACGATGATTATCTAATAAAGGTACTATTATCTCACATTCTCTTGATCCACCAGAGTGGATATGTGTGACAAAGCAGGTGTCTCCTTCTCCACTGGTTTTCCTCAGTGTCTCAAACAGGAAGCTTTCCAGACCGTCATCTTTCCATCCATCTTCCACCAGGAAACGTATGGTTCACGAATTACGATAACCTGAGGAAGATTTATTTACAGCAGAACTAATAATGAAGATGCAGGCAGGCATCAGAATCCTCAACACAGAGCTGCTGGCCATTTCTGTCAAACAACCAGTGGTGACTAATGAGATGAGCCTGGTTCTCGGTGTGGTTCACATAGATTACTGCTGCACCTTCCGTAAGGACCAAGAAAGCGGTAGTCTGCTTCTCAGGCTAGCTAATGGAAGGCCTAGACCTAGGTGGAAGGCCTAGACGTTAGGTACGTAACGGATGGACAGTCAGATAGACTCACTGATGCATGACAAATGGATGGATAGATGATGCATGGATGGACAGATAAGATGAAGCTAAAGGTGACCGGATCGCCTTAGTCACGTCAACGTGGTGGAACCGTGGACTTGTTTTCATTTCCACATTCCTTATCTTTTGATATCATATTGTTTCAGGATTTGTTTTGATTGACTCTTCCCGTAGAGAAGGCCATGTTGAAATGAGCATAGTCTCTGGTTGACTCCATTAACTGTCTTAATTTCTCTTGTAAACAACTCAGATACCCTTTCAAAAGTGAAATCTTCCTGATTGCTCACATTGGGTTTATGCCTGAACATGCCAATTAATACCGAAAGCATTCGCTGTGGAGGCTCTTGGGTCTTTTTTTGTTTTTGAAGATCTTTATTTTTTTCAGTAACCTCTGCACCCACCGTGGGGCTCAGACTCACAACCCCGAGATCAAGAGTCTCACGCTCTACTGACTGACCCAGCTAGGTGTCCCTAGGCTCTCGGTTTTTGTAACTCTTTCTTATCAAACGGGTTTGATGTGTAGCAAAAGCCCTTGTCTTTTCCAACCTGAATTCAACTCCACACAACCGACATTATTTCAGTGTTTTCTCTGGTTTGTAACTCACAATACCTGAGCTTAGCCATGGGGCCTCTCACACTGGGGCCACAGCCTCCAGGGGGGTAAAGCCAAAAACATTTTTTCTTTCTTTTTTTTCTTTTTTTCTGAGAGTTTATTTAGAGAGAGAGCGAGAGAGAGAAACCGAGCAGCAGGGGAGTGGGGGGCCGAGAGGGGGGCAGTAGAATCCCAAGCAGTTTCCACACCGTCAGCACAGAGCCCGGTGCGGGACTCAGACTCACAAACCGTGAGATGATGACCTGAGTCGAAATCAAGAGTTGGGCGCTTAACCGACTGAGCTACCCAGGTGCCCGCCCGTCTTTCTTGAGAGCGACCTGTGTATCTGCTTGAGGTCAGAGACGTTTCTCAAGTTACCAACAACAAAATGTCATGGTTTATAGTTACTTTTAAAAGGGACGTTTTGGGGTGCCTGGGTGGCGCAGTCGGTTAAGCGTCCGACTTCAGCCAGGTCACGATCTCGCGGTCCGGGAGTTCGAGCCCCGCGTCGGGCTCTGGGCTGATGGCTCGGAGCCTGGAGCCTGTTTCCGATTCTGTGTCTCCCTCTCTCTCTGCCCCTCCCCAGTTCATGCTCTGTCTCTCTCTGTCCCCCCCCCCAAAAAAAATAAATAAACGTTGAAAAAAAAATTTTTAAAAATAAAATAAAATAAATAAAAGGGACGTTTGCCTCCCATTCTCACCCGGGCCTCTCGGCCCCCCTGGGTGGCCAGCAGGCTGGCTTGTGGTTATGGCCACTTGTCAGACAGCGAAACTCGGCACAGAGGTACTGCGACACGACGTGCCCTTCTGGTTAACGTTGGAGGCAGGCCAGGAGGCAGGCTCTGGACCCCAGTCCATTTTCTCCTCTCTGGGCTCTTTCCCGTGCTGTAGGCAGGCTACTTGTGAATAGCCTGAGGGGAGTGAGGGAGAAGAAGAAAATTGAAAATCATTGACTGAAATTCCTGGAAGGAGTTGGGTGCACGGAGCAGTGATCGACAGAAGGGGTAGCAGGGCGTAGTTCTAAGGCATAAAAGCAGAATTGCTGTTCACTTTGCCCAGAGGAACCTCTTCAGTGGTAGGGGCACCTCAACGTACGACGCACAAACTCCCGGGACGGATTATTATTCATTAATTGAATCGCCCAAGATCTGTGGAGCCCCTCCCGTGTGCCAGGGGCTGCACTAAGTCTAGAAACACAGAGACAAATAAGACATCATCTGTGCCCGCGAAGGATTCCCCGTGTACTTGAAAAGGTGGCCGCGTCAGTGGGTGGATAGGGGTGAGGCCAGGATCCGGACGGGGGAGCCCAGCAGGGGGAGCCGTTAGATCTGCTGGGAGACTCCGAGGAGGCCACCCAGGCACGAAAGGCTGAGGCGTGGAGAGAAGTCTGGCTCCTCCGAGGTCCCCCCGCCTGTTAGGTGACAGACCCATGCTCGTCACTGGCACGCATGGTGGTGTTTCTGAAGCCACCCCCAGGAGAGGCCACTTCTGGGGCTCTCCCCACGCGTGAAACCTGCTGAGGCGCAGGAGCTAGGAGTGTGGACAGAGAAGTGAGAGCCCTTGAAAACCCAGCAGAGAAAGAGCTTCGAGAAGTAGCCGTTCACTAGAGGTGCCGCGTGGTAGAGAAAGGTCCGGTCAAATGAGGGCTCCGTAAAGGCCACTGGATCTGGGACATCCATCCTCAGTGACCTGGACAAGAGCTCTTTCCTGATTCGGGAGAGCAGGGTTTCTGAACCTCGTCGCCGTCGTCGCTCGGCCCGGCTGGTTTTGCGTTGTGAGGGGTAGGCGTGTGCACGGTAGGACCCCGAGCTAGATGCCAACATGGGCCTCCCCGGTCGTGACAACCCGAGTGCTCGCAGATGTGGCCGGAAGTACCCCGGAGGCAAAACCACCCGGGTGGAGAACCAGGGCGATAGAATGGTGTGGACTGATGGTGATGACTTAGTGTCCCCTCACGCTTGGACCACTCTTTGGAAAGGTCTGGAAGCCCAGAGCGGGCTGGAGATGGAGACTCCCTGGGGGAGGAGCAGGGTGCCAGGAGGGTAATCTGTGTTGTTTCTAATGGAAAACACACGTGCTGGGCCTCGGGAAAGAACTAGAAGAGAGGGAAAGGCTACAGACAAGAGACAGTCATGGGGCAGCATTCACTTACTGATTTCCCAAGTGTAGAGTATATCCAGTCACCAGACTCGGTGTTGGCATCGTGCATGCCATGGCGAGCCAAGGAAGGGCTCCTCGTTCAAAAATTACTGAAAATTTCAGGGGCACCTGGGTGGCTCAGTCGGTTACACGTCCGGCTCTTGATTTCGGCTCAGGTCGTGATCTCACGGTTTGTGTGATCAGGCCCGGCGTCGGGATCTGAGCTGACAGTGCAGACTCAGAATTCTTTCTCTCCCTCTCTCTCTGCCCCTCCCCTGCTCACACTGTCTTTCAAAATAAGTATTTTTTTTTTTAATTACTGAAAATTTCAAAATGGCAGAAGGGCATTAGAGCCCAAGTGTGGGGCCCTATGCAGCGGCCCCGGTTAGTGAGGGCGCAGGGCGGCCCAGCCTCGCAGAGCTCAAGCCCTGGGGCCAAGCACCAGCACCAGGGAGATCCAGGACTGTTGTCACACCCTGTCGAAGCGCCTTCCCCGAAAGGTTAGTAGTGACCAGAGTAGTGAAGTGTAAGATTGAAGCTGTGATCTTGGGGATTAGCATCGGTTAGCCAAAGAGAAATGCTTAGCTATAAGGAAGGGCATGCATATCGAGAGGAAACCAGGAAAACACAGTTCTGTCCGAAGGATGGGGTCGCGGGGTTCTTGGCAAGTGGCCAGATCAGGAAGACTCTCATAGGACACACTGGTGTTTTGACTCCCCACTGCAGGCACTGGGCGGGCATGTGTAGTTCTCAAGCAGGGAGTGGGGTGACCGTGTTTCCCCTGGGAAAGAGGACCCGAGTTGGATGGGACATAGCAACCAGGAGAGGTGCTGGTGGCCTACTTCCTTGAGGTGGCTGTGGTGGGCTGGGACGGGGGACCATTTGGACCTGGTGGTGGACTGGCTGTTGAGGGTGAAGCCGAGCGAAGACAATTCCTAGTTTCCTGGCTGGGGCACTTCACCGGGATGGGGTTGGGGGGGAGGGGACGCAAAACCATGAGGACAGAAGGGAAAGATGGATTAATTCATTTCGGACCTCCTGAGTTTGACCACCTATAGGAGTATAAATTAGAAAGGCCATCTGGAACTCAAAACTACTGCTGGAGATATAGATCGCAGAGTCATCAGCATGTAGATGCCAAGTGAAGTCTTGAGTGTTGATGGGATCATCCAATGAGCGTGTGCGGCTAAGTACTAAATGAGCACCTATTATGTTGGCCGTGGTCTCCTAAGAACTGGGGGTGTAGCAGTGACCAAGGCCAGACAGACGCCCAGCCCACAGGGAACGGACGTGTTCTCTGGAAAGATTCCAAAGGAGGGGCCATACTTCAGTGCTTCTCCCCCTTCCCTGGCTGTCTGTCCCATGCCTGTCTGTCTCCACTCGCTCCATTTCCCATCCGGGGCACCAGTTGGGAAACCCAAGTCCTTCCTGATCATTTTCTCTTCCCCTCTGTTCGGAAGGGCAGTTCCCTCCCCCTGGGCCTGAGATGCCAAAGACCAAAGTTTCTGCTTTTCTCCCCCCCCACCCCGCCCCGAAATGCAGATAGAGCATCAGAGATGCCAACTTTAAAAAAACAAGGCCCTCGGGGCACCTGGGTGGCTCGGTCAGATCAACTTCAGCTCAGGTCACCAGGTCACGATCTCGCAGTCCGTGAGTTCAAGCCCCGCATTGGGCTCTGTGCTGATGGCTCAGAGCTTGGAGCCTGCTTCGGATTTTGTCTCTCTCTCTCTCTCTCTCTCTCTCTCTCTCTGTCAAAAATAAACATTAAAAATTAAAAAAAAAATCAGAGCCATCCAAACAATAAGCAGTTGCAAATGGTAATGAGAGCCTTGACCTTGCCGTTCTGATGCCAGCAGCTGGCTCACTGGCTCCATGCGGCAGAACAAATCCCTGTCCCCATCAAGAGCCAGAGCAGCCAAACCTACCGGGGTTTCATCACTTCTCTGGGGAGACAGCCTCCCCTGCTTTGCATACATTTAAAGCGTCTGGGCACTTTGTTCTCTAGCGTCTCCTTATTCCGAGGCAAATCCCACGTTGCCATGATCTTCGGGCTTGTTTGTTTTCCACAGTCTTTTCACGCAAAGAGAAGAGCCTTCGTTCATTTGGTTGTTTCTTGTGGTCACCAGCATAGAGTCTTTCGCACTGATACTACACAAAATCCATTCTTAAATACAAGGCTTAGATAGGGGGCTGGCGTGTGGCATTTAAACAGGAACTCTGTGATTTTCGGTTTGCGGCCAATGCAGATCGTTTCGCTGTGGCCCGTGGTAAAGAAGAAATCATCTGAGGAGTGCAAACAATTTTGCAGCTCAGAGCTGTCTTATAAACCAGGGCCACACATGTAACAGCAAAGCGATTTAAACAGGTCACTTGCGCGCACATTTTAAACTTCTACTTTTGGATAGTTCACTTTATATAAAAGTTTAACTCCCAAGAATATTTCTCTTACCGTCTAGCATATAAATGGCCATGTCTGAATACCTAGTCAGGAAAAACTTTTTAAAGTTAATGTGAGGTTTTTTTTTTTAACATGACATTTATTGTCAAATTGGTTTCCATACAGCACCCCGTGCTCATCCCAAGAGTTAATGGGAGTTTAAATCAAATATAACTAGGGGCACCTGGGTGGCGCAGTTGGTTAAGTGTCCGACTTCAGCCAGGTCACGATCTCGCGGTCCGTGAGTTCGAGCCCCGCGTCGGTCTCTGGGCTGATGGCTCGGAACCTGGAGCCTGTTTCCGATTCTGTGTCTCCCTCTCTCTCTGCCCCTCCCCCGTTCATGCTCTGTCTCTCTCTGTCCCAAAAATAAACGTTGAAAAAAAAATTTTTTTTTTTAAATATAATTAAATTGTACCATCGAATCAGGGGTAAGATACAGCGCATTCAGAAAGCACCTTGGTCATTTTCTTTCTTTGTTTTGAGAGACAGCAAATGTGTGAGTGGAGGAGGGACAGAGAGAGAGAGGGAGGGAGGGAGGGAGGGAGAAAGAGAGAATCCCAAGCAGCCTCTGTGCTGGATGGAGCCTGACGCGGGGCTCGATCTCACGAACTGTGAGCTGAAACCAAGAGTCGGAGGCTTAACTGACTGAGCCACTCAGGCGCCCCACACCTCTGTCCTTATTCTGGAATCATCAGCAGCTTGGGATCACTCATAAAACTGACCGCTTCATTCATACAGTAATTGTGCTCTGCCGTCTGGCTTTCTAGTAACCACTCTTTCCGCACAAGGTAGATCTCGAAAGGAGCCAAGCAGGTGGCTGCCTTACATGGACCATGCCAGGCTGCCCCGGGTCCTTCCCTAAGAGGCTGGTCGTGAGAATTCTGAAGCTGGAGCTTTATGGTCCCTTTGGTTTATGAACTTGGCTCTGTGCAAAGACAGATCTGTCAAGGAAAGAGAATACTTTCTGCTGATGTCAGTCATCTTGTAGACCAATGTACTTGTTGTTGCAAAGTACGTGAGAGCCCTCCGTTGGGAACTCTTCCTGAATTCTGATACCAAACTCACCCTCCTACATACAACACACTCCGTCCTCCTCCATCATGGTAAAGAGCCATCCCTCCCGCATGTGAGAAGTAAGGCCTTCCTTCTCTGTCCCCGGACCCCAACCCCTCCTGCCTCCTCGGGGCTCCTACACTACCAGCTGAACCCTCTCCCTCCCTCCATAGGCAGCTTCTCACCAGCACCACCTCATCTGGAGTCTTTCCAGGAACCGGCGTGAGCTTCACCGGCGCCCCCTGCACCTGCACCCTCTCTTGTCCAGCCAGGCTTGGGGAAGAGTCGCCCATACTCGTCCGTTTTCTCACCCCCCGTTCTCAACCCGCTGCAGCCTGGCCTCCGTCCCCTGCACTCCCTAAAAGAGCGCCAGGCAAGCTTTTGCTAATGGCCTGCACCCTGTGCTTTTCCAGCCTCACCAGCCTTTCCAGCGTCACCTCCCTCTGTTGGCCAGGCGCATCTTCCCCCCTCGCTCCCGGGATGGGACATCCTCGGTCTTCTCCCGCCCTCACGCTCTGCCCTTCTCTGACCGCTGGCGGGTTCGTCTGGCTCGGTCTACACCGTAAATGGTGGTATTCTGTGAGGTTCCAGCCTACGGCCTCTCGCCTTCTCAGGCCATGCCCCGTCACGCTCCTGGCTTCGAAGATTCTCTGTAGTGCAGACCAGCCACGGGTCTCTGTCGGTGGCCCAGACCTCTCCTCCCCACTGAGCTCAGTGCATGCCGCCGCCTACTTGACCTTGCCACTTGGGTGGTACAGAAGCATTCTGACTCAGCAGATCCAAACTCAAACTCGTGGCTCCCTTCCACCCTTCCTGTCCTCCTCCACAAAGCCCCGCCTCCCTTCCAGTGTTCCCGTCTCAGCGAACGGCGTTACCGTCCACCCAGTTGTGTTACGTCACGAAACCTAAGATAGACGGACAGACGGATCCCCCCCACACACACACACCTGCTTCTCCCCACCCTGTCCATCTAGGCTCCGTCTCCGTGGATTGTCAACTTGGCTTCCTAAGCGCGAGCGCCTCAGCCGCCACAGCCCAGCCTGGGTGACCGTCCTCCCCCAGCAGGTGGCCAGTAGCCTCCCAGGGCCTCTTTCCCAACTGCCTCTTGCCCGCCCCCTCCCCCCATCCCCAGCCCCTTCTCCATAGGACAGCCAAGGAGATGTGTTGTAAAGCTGAAATGTGACCCACTTTATCGAAAACGTAAACCCTTCGCGGCTTCCTGTTGGCTCCTTGAGAAAAGATCAGAACCCTGAACACAGCTTCCCTGGGCCACACGGCCTCGCCCGCCTTCCTTCTTCCCCTTGCTCTCCACCCCGGCAAACTGGCTTCCTCTGTTCTTCAGATTGGGGCGCGATGTCACTTCCCCCCGGGACCCCTCTCCCAGCCCAATCGGGTCAGATGCCAGAGACACTGCCCCGGTGCCTCCTGTCGGAAGCTCTCACTACAGTCACATTCCATACTTACTCCCGTGACTATTTGATTAATGACTGCTTCCCCCAGAGGCAAGGCCTTGATCTGTCTTTACTCATCCAGTGCCTGACACAGAACCTAGCACAGAACTGGCCCTCAATAAATAATGAATAAATGAACTTACGTTTGGATGGGGCTGAGTATATGGCAGCTGCTTCTAAGAACCACTCCTGCACATAATAGGCATTAAATCAGCCTTAGCCTCTTAAATTGCTATTTACTCTTTGCAGGGAAAAGAACGGAGTCCAATACCTTGTCCACGGCAAGTCGGTTCAGAGCCGAGCCACAGCTAGAACCCAGATCCTCGACCTCCTGAGCTGTTCTGTGCCTTATCCTCACAAAGCCACAGGATCATTTTCCTCCCCAATCTCATTTTTTTATAGCTTATTTATTTTTGAGAGAGTGAGAGCGTGTGCAGGGGAGGGGCTGAGAGCGAGGGGAAGAGAATCCCGAGCAGGCTGTGCGCAGTATCAGCCTGGAACCCATTGTGGGGCAGCTCGATCCCATGAACCGTGAGATCACGACCTGAGCCACAGTCAAGAGTTGGACGCTCAATGGACTGAGCCACGCAGGCCTCCACCCCCGCCCCCCAGTCTCATTTTCAAAGCCAAGATAGCTAATTATATAGCACATGTCCTTCGGGAGGGCTTAGCTGCATTTTATGGCTAGGATTAGCCTCGATGTTCTCAGACCCTTTCAAGGAAATGAAACAAATACAGGGCCTTTTTCGAGAGCATGTATCTTTGACTAAAGGCTGCCTCGTTAACAGAATTTGCTCTGGTTGTAGTTCACTCATTGTTTCGTCCCCTCCAAATGTGACCCATAGGAAACACAAAAACGAAAAAGCCGGCACAGAACCAGGCGACGGGTCTGGCAACAGAAATCGATGGGCTTCTCAGCATAAGCCAATGGCGGAATGTTCTGCAGGCGCTTCTGGGCATGAGCTTCTAAAACATTGGCCTGACTCCTGGGATGCAACCTCCACCTTGAATCTGGGGCTTGTTCGAAACATACCCCAAAGCCCTAGCTTCATTCAGAGCCTGGGTTCTACCAAGTGGTCCCATAAAGATGGCTGTACACCCCTTACCGATGAGGCAAGGATTCTGGGGGAGGAGAAAGGGAAAGGTAAGGCAGGGCTTCCAAGAAGCTCATGCCGAGTGGGGTCTGCATTCCAGACCGATGACATAGTTTCCTCCGGAGGTCTGAGAATGCTATTTTAGGAAAGGCTTCGAGACTACGGAGCCCAAATTTAGAGCCTCCGATATTGCAGATTTCCATATATACAGCTGGTCCTTATCAGTGGGAATAAATAGCGCCTTAATGGGGCATTTCGAAAAGAAAATGACTAATGAACGGGAAGACGTTCTTATAAACTTAAAAATGCTTTGGAATACAATTTCCAGCAGTTTCCAGGGTGCTGTAGATTTTACAGACAGCTGACCAGAAATCCTTTCTCTGGTATCAAAGCCCATTCCCTACCTATAGCATATACGGTGATGACATTGGGGTTTCACAGGATCCATTGCTTGGCCCAGGGCAATGAAGAGAATTACAAGTGACCTCAAGCATTGCATTTGAGATATTTGCACTCGCTAACTTCACGGACTTTATATTTTCACGCCGGGTCTCTCTGGAGACCCCGTGGTGTAAACACCTTGCCAACTAGAGACACTTGGTCGCCGATATTTGGAGAAGCAGCAGGAGAGCGCCCCTTTCCACCCCTTAGGTCCCAGTGCAGGACTCCGAGGAGCCTCGGACTCCTACAATTTTCTCATCTCACACACACCTCATCCCATGGGTGAAGCAGGAGGCTGAACTTTGCCGGGTGGTTGGTTAACCAACTTCCAAAAGCTTCAAAACAAAAACGCACAAACATCTCTGTGGATGGTGAGGCCCGCTGTTTGTGTGACTCATTCCTGGAATCTTTTACGCCCGTACCAGCTTGTAGTCCTCCCGTGTGGCACCCTTCCCACTTTCTGGCGCCTTCTGTCATCTCGTGGGGCCACCAGGGTCTGTCCCCGCCCTCCACTGCCGCATCATGGCAGAGTTCATGCCCTTGCTCTGATGGTTCCCTTGTTATGGCTCAGTTCCGTGCCGGCGACAGGAGAGTCGTTTCTGTTCCTGCTCGCTTGTCATTCCACGTCTAAGGCGGCCCTGGTGGTGACGGGTGGGGACAAGAAGACCGTCTATTGTTCTTTGCAGACAAGACATGCTCTCTTGCGTCACCCCGGGGCCATGACCCTCTTTATGGTCTAACTGGATCTGCACAAACATGGCAAGAAGCAAGCTCTAGCCTGGGGGGTTGGGGAAGAAAGGCAGAGGCCACAGGAGAGAAAGGGACCTCTGTGAAGAGAAGAGTCCACTTGCCCAGAGGCCCCAGAGGAGCAGGGCGGGGCAGGGGCCGATGACGGGAGGAAGGAGGAGGGTCAGCCTGGCATGACGTGACGCACGGTGCCTTTCCTGGGGTTGAAATTGAGGAACTGAGGATGAGGTAGTAGTAAGAGCCGGTCTTTCAGAGCACAGGATGGAACGGGACCTCCGGCCACTCACTCTGTCTCATGCATCTACGAGGGCTGAAGAGATTAATGACCCAAGGAGGATATGATATGGTCCAAAAACTTTTCCTGGATTTTTTCCGTAGGCGGCTGAGCCAGAGGCCGACCGCGGAGGAATTGGAGCAGAGGAACATTCTAAAACGTAAGTGACTGAGCCCGTGGCGGTCGCTGATGTCTTGCGGTGGCTTCGGTTATTCGTTCATCCGTGGGCCGCCAGCTTTGTCCGTCGTGCCCGCGTGGGACGGTTGATGCTTGACCCTCCTCGCGTGTTACAACAGCCAAGGCAGCGTCCCCACAGGGAAGGCAGATTCGGGTTCACTAGGCCCATCCAAAGCTCACGGGCTGCAAGGGCCACCTTCCCTTTCGTGGGCTGTAAAGTCAGAGAAGCTGCGAGATGAGGGCAAGCAAAGCCACTCAATGATTCCGAGCAGGGTGAGGGCCACCTTCCAACCCAAATGGGCTGAGAACCCACAAATTTCTATACTGATGGCTAAAAGGAGGCAGACAGCCGCTGGAAGGCGGGGGCTCGAAACCATGACCTTCCGTTGCAGCTGGCTCCCCACCCCCCCTCCCCGCTTTGAACATGAAATGCAAAGTCTAGGAAGGCATCTCTCAGGGAGAATGCTTCCTGCCCCCTCTCAGGATTTCTACAGCTGGCCCACGGCCTGCCTGCCGAATGCTCTCACCCAAAGGAAACTCGCCCGTCACC
Source organism: Prionailurus bengalensis (assembly GCF_016509475.1). Taxonomy (NCBI): domain Eukaryota; kingdom Metazoa; phylum Chordata; class Mammalia; order Carnivora; family Felidae; genus Prionailurus; species Prionailurus bengalensis. The sequence continues at coordinate 15,666,558 of NC_057349.1, read as the reverse complement.
CTGGCTGTGGCCAGAGACCATGAACGAGCCCCTTGTTCGGTTCAGGACACAGGGATACTTGAGTAGAGCGAGGGAATCCACTTGGCGTCCCATCGGCGTAAAACGAAAACACACGAACGTCTCAGGGACGCCAGCATGCCTGCATTTGGCGGGAGATCTTAAACAGTTAAAAAACAAACCCCCTCTGCCCACATCTGCCCCATCTTTGTTACTGCTGCCACCAGCACCTTTCTAAGATGGGCAACAAATACTATTTTTAGTTTCACTCATGACCCTTTCTCCCCACGCACACATCCGCTTCTAATTTCTAGAAAGGAGAAATAACGTGCTATTGCACAGTTTCCTGGGAATGTCATGGCATGTGCACGCGCGTGTATGCATGCACGTGCACACACACACACACACACACGCCAGCCACGTGAAGCCTGTTTGAGCAGCTGGATATTTCCACTTAGACCAAACTCAAATGTGCTTGATCTTTTCTACCCACCCCCCCCACCCCCCCCACTGTGGCCTTGGGACTCGCTGGGTTTTGAAGGGTTTGCTGCTGGGAGCCGTGGAGTTGCTGTGGGGGCAGGCGTGTGGCCCTCAGCCCCTGCAGAGGACCTGTCCCTGCCATATCTGCCTCTGTGGACATCCTGCCTGCCCTGCTCCTGGCCTTGCTGCCTCCCCAGCTCTCAGCAGGTGTTCTTTTCAAGGTTGGCTTTCCTCATTGCTGCCCGCACCTCACACACCCCCTAGGTCTCTAGGAATTCGCGTATATGTGGTTTTCTAACCAAGAATGCCCTTCACGGTTTTGAAGCTAAATATGCCATAAAATGAAAGAGAACTTTTTCAGATGATTTCCAGGGTTGGGGGGGGGGCGGCGTTTGGCCTGTGTGCTGTCTCTCCCTTTCTGTCCCAATCGGACACCTGATCCATTGTAACCTTTCCGTTGTTGGAGACAAAGAAAAGCAGGTGTCCATTTGTTCCTAAAGTGGGAAGGTGGGTAAGGGTGTGTCCTTCCCCCTCTGTTGCTTCACCCACACACATACAGACACATAACACAGATCTGTGTTTTTTGGAGGAACCAATCTCAGTGCCATTTACTTGCTGTTCAGTGGCCTCCAAGCTGCCCCCAAACAAAGAAGCTACCGCTTGGGGCGCCTGAGTGGCTCAGTCAGTTAAGCATCCGACTTCGGCTCAGGTCATGATCTCGCGGTTCGTGAGTTCGAGCCCCGCGTCGGGCTCTGTGCTGACAGCTCGGAGCCTGGAGCCTGCTTCCGATTCTGTGTCTCCCTCTCTTTCTGTCCCTCCCCTGCTCATGCTCTGTCTCTCTCTGTCTCAAAAATAAATAAAACATTAAAATTTTTTTTAAATAAAAAATTTAAAAAAAAGCTGCCACTCTCTGGGGGATTATTCAGGTCTCAGAAAATAATTCTCTCAGCAAGGGCAGGGGGTTTAGAAAGAGGAGGTCTAAAATCCCCAGCTCACCTCTGGCTTCCGGAAGGCACCAGCTCCTACTTGCTTGCCCAGATCCCTGGGAGACTGCGGGCAGGTCCTCACGTTGGCTTTTTGTTGCCATCTAGAAAGACCTTCAGATCTTAGAGACTGTTACTTTTGTCTGGTAAGCCTGAGGGGCTTAGATCCAGGGACCAGAGCAGAAAACATTGTTCGCATGGTCCCCTTTTGTTCTAGCCGCCTCTCTCCTCCTCATCCTGTTCAAACAGCCAAATGAAAGAACTGCCTGACCGCATTCAAACAGGTTGATCATTTCAGTTTTCAAAACTTCTCAGAAATGAACTTCTCCTTCGTGTGAACTTTTATTTTTTTCCTCTGTATTCTGGAACTTGGTTTTCCTAAACATGTTTTTCTTTTTCTTTCTTTCTTTCTTTCTTTCTTTTTCTTTCTTTCTTTCTTTCTTTCTTTCTTTCTTTCTTTCTTTCTTTCTTTCTTAAGTCTGTTCTGATAGTTACTCAAGAGATGTTTTCACGGTGTAAGAAAACACCCTCAAACAAATTCTTCTAAACCTTGCTTTCTGGGCTCTGAGTCATTTGAGGAACCCGATCTCTGAGGGTGCTGTTGAGACACAGGTCACGGCTCTGCGGTAGAGCTTGGAGGGCCCGCAGCTACCTTCCAGCCCCACCCTGCCCACCCCCTGGAGGCAGCACCTGCTTTGTCCCACAGCCAATGAGACACTGTGCACATTTGAGCACATAATGAGCACACTCTGATGGTGGCAGCAGGTGATGACGTCACGGGCCTTTCTCAGCCTCTCTGTCCAGTGGCCTAACGGGGTTGTCTTGGGACCCTCAGCCTGAGAATTCATGGCCCTCGGTTTGTAAATGGCTTTGAACTAGAGGTATAGATTCCATAGGTGGTGGCTCGTGGCCCTGCCCCTCAGGGGGACCTGAGAAGCACACACAGGAGAGGAAGGCTCCCTGCTCTGTCGCAGAATGCCGCCCTCTGTGGCTCGTAGGGGGCTTATAGGATGAGGAGAGGGCCCGGATTGGAGTTTGAGGCCAGTAACCAGTAATGAGGAGGAGGGGCTGGCCCCAAGCAAAGCATGACGGGGAAGAGGCTGCTTATTCTAGTGAGAAAAAAAAAAAAAAGAGCTGGACTGTTTGTCTAACTAGCTGCGTGGCGTGGGAGTAGCCACTTAACTCCCCTGGGCTTTCGCATCCTTATTTCCAGAATAAGAGTGTTAGACTTGGTGGTCTCTTGGGCCCCTCGTGGCCATACTGTCCTGTGAGCCTATACATTTTAACTAAGTTCCCTTGAGGTGCCTCCTGGGTACTCACTCTCCAGACCAGACCTCCCCTCCTGTACTCCAGCCACCTGCAAATGCAGCTTGCCAGGGGTCTCCCTTCTTCTTGCTTTCTGCCTTCCAGTTTCTCTCTGATAGATTAGTTCGTACTAAGATGTTGATGGCTGACTGGTTTCATGGGTGTTTGTCCAAGAGAAATTTGCCTATTAAAAAAAAAATGTTAATGTTTATTTTTGAGAGAGAGAGAGAGTGCAAGCAGGGGAGGGGCGGAGAGAGAGAGGGAGACACAGAATCCGAGGCAGGCTCCAGGCTCTGAGCGGTCAGCACAGAGCCCGATGTGGGGCTCGAACCCACAAACCGCGAGATCATGACCTGAGCTGAAGTCAGACACTTAACTGACTGAGCCACCCAGGTGCCTCTCAAAACTTGCATTTTTAAAGGAGTTCTGGGAGGGAGATGGGATATCTTTAAATCCAAAGGAAAGGGCTCTCATGTGGGGGGCCAGGGCCCTGTGGGGCAAGCTTCCGTGGAGACCGATGGTGGCCTTTGCCCACCGCAGGATGTGAGCATTTCTGTGCCCCCATACAAGATCCTCAAACGCACCCCACCCCCCAGGCAGCCACAGCAGGCAAGCTGTGCCCCTGGGGGGTGTCGCTCAAGGGCCTGAGCTCTGCTCTGAACTGCCATTGTCCCTTCCAGCCAGAAGTGTGAGTTGCCTCTGGTTGTGGTGGCCGCTGTCAGGACCCGCAAGGAGGAACAGGGTGGGACCCCGCTTCTGTGCACAGGGGCTTCCCTCTTTTACCGACCTGGCCAGTCGTGAGCCAACTGAATGGCAAGTGTGCCCTGAGTTCAGTTACTGAAACATAATTTAGCAGCAGTGATTTGATGCGAAGACCAAGCTGAAGGAGATTGCCTTCACGGATGCCGTTCTAAATTCAGTGGGTGAGAATCAGAGACCTTCTTTGGACACGGTTTGATTTCTGTGACCTTCAAGCTAGACGATATTGGGCTTAGACCCTCGCCTCCATTCCAAGGCCCGGAAGGAAAGTGACGTACCCAAGGTCACTCGCTTTGCTTAAAATAAGCCTGCATTCTCTGCCCTCCACACCTCTGCTCCCTTCCCCAGACCCTCTAACCTGTGGCTCTTTAAACATCTGGTGAGTAAGTCACCCCGCATATCAAGCCAAGAACGTTTAGACTCCGAAGTCTGCTCTCCTAAGACACTCCTTAAAAGTCTAAATGCAGGCAATTGTGTCCCACACTCTGGCCTCACACCTGCTCTGTGGACTTCTTGGAAGATTCAAAGAATTAATGGAATCAGGGCTTGCGAAAGGTGAGCGTTTTGAAATCCCTCTCCGCGTGCCCAGTGCTGCGTTCGGACTCAGCCGTGCCTGGTTTCATTTCTGCAGCCAGTGGCAGGCACCCCCACAGGCTGGTCTTCTGTTCTGTCCCCACAGAGCACCAGACATGAGGCCACATCACAATGAGCCCCCATCAGTCACTGTGAGGCCCAAGGCAGAGTTGAGCCGGCCTGAGTCTTGTCCAAGGAAGGGAGCCTCACCTCCCTCCAGAGGCCCATGTCCCTGCTAACACCCTCATCCTGTTAGGACCTACCTCCCTGCCTTAGAGCCATACTTCTCAGCCTGGCATTTCTGCCTGGAGACTTGAAAACCTGTGACACACACGGAAAACACAGTAAGGTCAGCCAGCTCACCATCAGTTTGAAACAAGGCAGGCAGTTTGGAAAGCGTCCCATAGGCAGGAGGGTGGCCGCAGTGGGGTGGGGGTGGGGGGGTACAGGAGCTCGCTCTCCCCTTGTTCAGGTCGTGAGGGGCTTGGCCTGGAGCCTGCAGAGGTTCAGAGGGTACACTTGCGTGTGACACTGTTCCCAAAACCAAAGCATGGTCAATGTTTCTTGCAGCTCGGAATGAACAGGAGGAACAAGAGGAGAAAAGAGAAATCAAGAGGAGGTTAACTCGAAAGGTGAGCGGGTTCTCCAGGCGGGAGCTGGGACAAGACAGCGCGGGCCGCCCTTGGCTCCCATGCCGCCTGCGGGCCCCGGTGGCCTTGCAGCTGCCTGGCCCGGAGGAAGTTCTGTCAGTGGCCCCGCGCCTCCGCTGTGAGAGCGAGCGACTCTCTAGATTTTCCGGGACTCCCCCCGGGGACGGTGGTCAGCTCAGTTTCATGGCCTTCAGTGCTTTGGGCTGGTGACATTCCACTGCTTGATTCTGTGACACCCCTGCCTCCCTCCCCCCAGGCAGCTTGATGTCAGGTGCATTATGTTTTCAGTTACCGCGAACATTTTGTTTTTGAGAAATTCACCGTAATGCCACCAAGCATGGGAACGTCATGATCAAAATCGGTAGTTCAAATGTAATGCAGTTATTTGCTGTGACCCTGGGAGAGTAAGTTTTCCTTGCCTCCCCTGATACTGTGCCTTACCTATGAACTGAGAACTACTTGGTTTTATTATGCCAGATCCAGCTTGAATTACTGAATTTAGGAAAATGCCCAAAGAGCTGATAAATTTACTGCAGGTGTTTGAAAAGCACTTAAAATCACAAAGCTGGAATTCGTATGTATTTTCACCCCCAGAATAGGTGATGCGGCAGTGTGACACAGACCCGAGTGGATCTAATTCCATATGAGTGGCCTCTCCAGTAACAGACTCTTAGTTGAGGCTATTCCTGGATGGTGTTGACAAGTTTAATCAATTGATAACACACAGGAAATGGAACTATGTTCTGTTTTTAATCAGACTCCTACAGTAACCTTCTTGAGAGAAAGATACTCAAATCTTAGAGACAGTTAAGAGACCCATTAAAATTAATTTTCAAAGGTTTATGAATGGACTTTTCTCCCTAGAAATATTATGTAAAGGAAGAAATGCAGAGATCCTAAAACATCATGCCAATTATTAAGGTGATGATTTGTGCGTCTCTGACTTTGTCTCCCTTGGAGCATCCCAAATACCCAGTGACAAGCCAAATGCTATCCCAATTATAAGGAAAATAAACAAGAGCCTGAAAGGCCAGATGACAGGCTGGCGTCCCCCTGGTTGGGAACTCAAACAAGAGCTAAGTGACCTCACTTTATCCAGGTGCCCTCACCCAAGTCAAGGTCTGATTCTTTAAATCCCTAAGACCACCCCATCTTTGGAGGCAGGGCATCCTTTCTCCCGAGGCTGAGTAGTGAGGAGGACTGGGGAAGATACGCCGCCTTGTTTTAAGTGTGTCCTTGAAATGACTTAGACTATCCAGAGGAGGCTGGTGATAACCCCTCCTTTCTGATACAGAAAGGTCTAGACATTTCAGGAAAAAAAAAATCACATTTTCATAAAATTCATTGGGGTTGATTGCTGCGCCCAAAGTCTCCTAAACTTGAGGGTTTCTTGCTAAAAGCTAGAAATAGGAAAATACTTAAGACTATATTTAGTTCGTGTCTTTTTAAAAAGAGTATACAAAAAGTCAGCTAATTGCATAATTTGGCAAGGGAGGAGGGTTCCCTCCCCCGCCATCTCCCGAAGGAAGGGTACCGCTAGGGACAGGTGCCCCCAAATAGCCCCATTTTCGCAGGTCTCCAAGGCAAGAGAACTTCCTTCTCTTCCTCCCGGTCCCCTCTCCTTCCTTCTCCCAGGAAAGCTGCCTTATAATTTCAGCATTTGCCCTCCCCTGGGACTGGCTTGGGGAATGAAAAATGACTTTAAGGGAAGGGAGAACCGCTTTGAAGGGGAAGACCGGAAGGCACTTTCACCTCTGTTTTTGCCGACAGAGATGTGAGCCTGCCAGCACGTAGGGAATTCTGTGGTGCCTCCTGGCCCTGGGCAGATCTTTCTCCTCTGGAGCCTTGAGCACAGCAAGACCAGATGCCAGTGACCATGGCTGTCGTTCGGTTACCCGCAGCCCTAAGGTTTCCTCGATTCAGTTCTATTTCGTTCTAATGCAGTAGGGAGAAAAATGAGAGTGTCCTGTATGGACACTGATAGCAACAGACCAGTCGTTTTCTTCAGCCAAATTGAGACTAACCTAAAAAGTATGTGCTCTGTCTTTTAATAAATGCCAGCCTCCCCCTTTGGAAAAAAAAAAAAAACATGCTGGCTAGCTAAATGGATAGATGGATGGGAAGAAGAAAGGAAGGGAGGGAGGAGAGGGAAAGGGGAAATGCACTTGGGTCAAGTTGTATTAGTAGTGGATCTGGGGCCTCAAGTAATTTACTTTTCAGTATTTGGTTGCAAGTGATATTTCTGCCGTAGATTGAAACATAATGCTTCCAACCTCTGCCCCACCACCCCCCCCCCGCCCCTTCTTCTAGCCTGCCATCCCCAGAAAACGGACTTTGGCCACAAAGATCATTTCCTCGCCATCTGAGGAAGGACCCTAGGTTCATGTACCCCAAAGGCAAGCCAAAGGCACATCTGAGCACTAAGTAGCCAAGGGCACGAGCCCATGCTCGCAGTGGAGAGTCCCAGGGGGCATTGGTTAGGTGGCCTACACACCACCCGAGAACCCCCCCCCCGCCCCGGGGAAGAAACCGGTCCCCTCCTCATTCCTTCCCTCCTAGCACTTGGGAGCAGCGCCTTATCGATTTGGAGAGATCGTGTCTAAAGTCTCCGATGGGACTCAGGCATGAAAAATAGCCCCTGCCCTTTGGATCTAACATTTAGTTTTCTGTTCGCTCCAGACTGCCACCAAGTCTGTTGGTAAAGTATCCAGAGCATGATTTCTGGAAATATAAACTAGAACTTCCGTGCTTAACCTTCCTCTTGTCACAGTACACTTAGAAATTAGCACCACCTGCCCAGCATTTCGCGGTAAATCTTGCTAGTCCTAAGAAGCACCAGAGATGTTGAGCAGGAGTCCTTGTGTAGCTGGGGAACCAGGAAATGTTTGCATGTATTTTAACGAGTGTGCAAAAGCTGCCTGAACTCACGTTGCAGAGGGCACGTGTTTGAGTCCGGATGGACTGTTCACAGTACCCCACGAAGCCTGGGACAGCTGTGGGTTTCCTGCGACAGGACAGCACTGACACCAGAGGGTCCTGTCCCAGGAACGCCAGGGCTGCCTCCGCACAGATCTGAACCACTCTGACAGGGGACTGCGTGTGGCCCAGGCAAGTGGGCCACAGCCCGCTAGGCCTCTGATCCCCCACATCCCCCCTCCCACCATTGGCCAAGAGGGAGCCGCAGGCTGCTTTGGTCCCGCCTGCAGCCTGGCCGTACCCGGCTCCATTCTGTTTGATCCCAGCCGGGCAATCATCTAACTCCTTCTCCGCGTGCTCTTCCACGGTCCACCGGCTGGCGGCGGGCGGGAGCACGCTGGCACCACCAAAGGTGTGTGGCAGCCGCGGGAAATCGAGGCAGGACAGCCAGGGTGGCTGGGATTCACTTGTGCGTCTGTGTGTGTTGTATAGGCCTTTGTGGTGGGGTTGTATCTGACTGCACTTTCTGTTGATAGAAGTGAATACAGCGTAGGGCTTGGCGGAAAAAGTGCTTTAAAATAACGTCGGTTAAACGTGCGTTCGCAGCATCCTGAAGACACGGCGACGGTGTTGCTCCGGGAGAAATAAACCCAGTGACGGGAAGCGATGATAGAAACGTCAGCCTTATGCCGCCCAAGTACAAAGGGCGGGTGCTCGTGACTGGGACCGCGAGGCGGCTAAATAAATACACATTCTCGTCCTAGTTGCTGCCCCCTCGCCGCAGACCCGTCCTGAAGGCCCGTCCCATGCCTTCCTGGCCTAAACCCAGCCTCGCCCTGCATTTGCGGACAGACTGTGAGGAGCAGGGGTCCCCTCCGGCCTCGTACATCATGGCTGCAGACCCCTGAGTTTGCGTATTGTTCGCACATCCGCCCTTTGGGGGGGGGGGGTTCTAAAACACACGCATTTAAAACGATTTCCAGCCCCGTCCTGCAGAGCACACTCAATCTGACACACGGGCATGGGCTTACAAATCCAAAATGAGACCGAAGCCTGGTGTGAGGTTCCCGTCCCCGAGTGGGAGGCGCGGTACGGGTGTGGGAAAATCCACAGCGGACGCCCGCACCCACGCGGGCAGACAGGCCGCTTACAAGGAGACGCTGCAGTGTTATTAAGAGTCAGCCTACCCGTCTATCCGGATGAGCCTGAAGGTAGCTCAGGGGCTAATAAAGCTCTCTCTCTCTGAGTTCTGGAAAAGTCCCAGGTCCAGGAGTCAGAAGCCCTAGGTCCCCACCCCGGGCCCTGCCCCTCACTTGCTGAGGGACGTGTTGGTTGCCTCTCAGGACCTCTTTTTCCCACCGACCCAGCAGTCTACACTCCTCTGGCTGACCGGGTCCATCTCTCTCCCTCCCTGCAGCTCAGCCAAAGACCCACAGTGGAAGAACTTCGAGAAAGAAAGATCCTCATCCGTTTCAGTGACTACGTGGAGGTGGCTGACGCTCAGGACTATGACCGCAGGGCCGACAAGCCGTGGACCCGCCTCACCGCTGCCGACAAAGTAAGCTGAGGGGCGAGGAGTGGGGTAGGGGGTCCTCGTGCCTCAGTCTCCCCCCGCGTTGGCGTTCCCACTTGCTGCCGGGACCCCGGGATGAGACCAGCAGCGAGGCCGTGGTTGCAGTGGCCGTCATGGGGTGCCGAGCGCCCCCTGGGCCTGCTGAGGGTGCCGCTTCTCCCAGGGCTCCAGATAACCTGCGGGGAGGTCACCGAATTGATTCTCCACTGCCGAAGAGAAGGCACGCGACAGTCACATAATGTCATGCTGAGTGACAGCAGGAGGAGAGGCCGCGTGGGCGGCTGTGCCCACAGAAACAGAACATCTGTATGGGCACAGAACGGTTCACGAGTGCGAGGCTCCAGGCTTCTGGCAGCCCTTCGTGGAGAGGACGCTGTCCTCGGCACCCAGTAGGATTCGCAAAACTAAAGAGACCAGCTCACTGTGTCTGCGGTTATTATACCCTAATGGTAGAAACGGGCCACAAATCACAGAGACGGCAAAACGTGCCTCGCTACGCTAAACCGTCATCCGTTTGGAAAACAAGAAGAATCTGAGGCTGAGTTTTGTAAGAAATGCAGTGAAGCAAAAGGGAATTCTCACCTGTCCCCTGGACCATAAATCGAAATGAACCTCTGCTGCGTAATCCTTTGGGACCCTAGTCCAGTCACTGTTAGGAACTGGAGAGCTAAGGGCCTTTTAAAACAAAATCTAAAATAATGACCACGTCTGGTGTGCAGGTGACACTGTGGAGACTCTGGCATACATCGGGGGCCTTCTCTTGAGTCCTGCCTTCGCCCCACGAATTCGCAGGGCCGGTGCCTTTCTTACGTGGGCTGCAGGGCGAGGCCGTCTACAGCGCAGACTCTGGCCTGATCGAGCGCAGGGAGTTTGAACACAGGGAAGCCGCCGCACGCGGGTGGGAACATTGGGGCCAGAAGCAGGCTTTCCAGAAATGCCTCCCACACGGTGGGTCCACCCACAGGTCCCGATGGAGTGGAAGCCTCTGCCCTCCTCTTAAACGTAACACTCATTGCTTCCCCGGACAGGCATCTGTGGTAGTGACCCCAGGAACCGGCACCACCATCCACCAGACAGACACACAGACCCAGAGGCCCAGCCCCCAGGCTGTTGTGTCACGTAAACGGGAACAGAGGAAGGAGCCCTGGCGCCTCCTGCCTTTTGTTCACAGCCTGACTGCAGCGCCCTTGCTGACCGAGGATGGGGGGGGGGGGGTATCAGAAAAGCGGGGGGAAAGTACAGCGCGTCTCCCCATGCACGTGCTGAAGTTGTGCGTCGCATTCAGGGAACCCAGTTCCTCAAGAGCTGCGGCACAAGAACAGGAAGTGGCGCCCACAGATGGGGGGTGTGCCTGCCTTCTCTGGGGGGAGCCACTCTGATCCTGCCTGCCGGCCTTTCCGGCCTCTCAGTGCCTTGACAGTCCCATCGAAGGAAATAGAGCAAAACCTCGGACTGTGAGGAAGACAAGCACACGTTTCTAATAAATGTTAACTTGAGAAATGAGCGACATCTTGGAATGTGAGTAGAGCGTGACGCCGAACGTCACATGATCACAGCTGAGCCAGTGGTTCTTGCAATTCGCTTTGGTACACAAGTGCTTTGGATTGCAGGCGTGTTTCCGGAATGAACTATGTTCACAAACCAAGGTTTTACTGCACTCCCATTAGAAGGAGCTCTGGGTGGCTCAGTCGGTTAAGCGTCTGACTTCAGCTCGGGTCATGATCCCACGGTTTGTAGTTCGAGCCCCACGTCGGGCTCTGTGCTGACCGCTCAGAGCCTGGAGCCTGCTTCGGATTCTGTGTCTCTCTTTCTCTCTGCCCCTCCCCCACTCCCTCTCCCTCTCTCTCTCAAAAATAAATGAACATTAGAAGTAGCTCTGGAAAAGAGCGCATGTTTAGAATTTCAGTGCCTGGGGAGGAAGTGAAGTTTCCTGCGGTGTCAGAACCTTCTGTTCCACCTCCTCGTCTCTCCTTGCATCCTGCCTGCCTGCCCTCCCTCAGCCGCAGCACATCTACGGGTGCTGCTGGAAGGGAGCAGCTACTCAAAAAGAGGCCACACCCTTGATAACGGCATAGACCACCTCCGAATCAACAGAGCCGTGAAAGAGCGAGGTCTTTGTAAATCAAACGGAAAGGAGGCGGCTGGCAATCACCCATTCCCTTAGTTTGAGGAATTTGACCCACCCCTTCTAGAACGACCCATCCTGAGGCAGCACAGTGCTTGTGCTGAGCTTAGATTGTTTGCCTACGGAAGATGAGGGGTTGACATGTAAATGTACACTCGGGGCATCAGGCGGCTCTGTCGGTTGAGCTTCTTTGTCTCAGGTCATGGTCTCACGGTTCACGGGGTGGAGCCCCGCATCAGACTTGATGCCATCGGTGCAGAGCCAGCTTCGGATCCTCTGTCCCCCTCTCTCTGTTCCCCTCCCCTGCTCGCACTGTCTCAAAAAGAAAACATTGAAAAAACACCACAACTTTAAAAGTGCACTCAAGACCCCAGGAGCGTGGGGCAGATCTGCATGGCCTCCTGCTTCCCCGGAGGCGCTCCTCGGAGAGAGGAAGAAAAAGACACTTTGGGCAGTAGGCCAGATATCATTTGCGACTTACATTTAGGGGGCGGGGGGATTCTCTGTCGGTTCCAGGTGATTTTCTTTCCCCTCCCAGTGAAGGAATGCATTTTCCATGCTTATACTGGGTCGTTCGGCGGCTTTGTCAAACAAAACAGGTAATAAGCGAACTCCCTTCCATCTGTCTCTTCTGCATATTCACGGACCTCTCTTCATTCCAGGCTGCCATTCGAAAGGAGCTCAATGAATTTAAAAGCACTGAAATGGAAGTTCATGAATTGAGTAGACATTTAACAAGGTTAGTAAATTGAGGGGTTCTTTTCCCTTTTTTTCCCTTCAGATGGTCATGGCTGCTTCCCGACTAACTGCCATCTGCTGCCGGATTACAGGTGGTGTGGTGGGGAGGGGTGGGGGAGAAGAGAAGGTCCGCCGTGGTTTCCGAATCGAGGGGAAGGAGCACCGTGACCTTCTGAAGGCCTGGTTTGTCACTTAAAGATCTGTTAAGTGCCAGACCACCCATAACCCCAGAGCGGGTTTTTATGGAAACCTAAGCTGAGAAGAAAAGCCCATTGACATTTATATCCAGTCAGCCCAAGCCAAGCCTGGGCAAAATACCAAATCCACATGGGACTTCCAGAGTGGGTTCGCCCCTGTGATTCCGTGGGCCCATATCCTCCTTCGGGGAAACTTAGGCACAGAGAGATTTAAGGGGCTGATATACGGTCACACAGGACGTGCCGACTGGCGCCTGGGCTCAGCCTTGCTGCTGAGTCCAGGCTGAGAGCGTGGGCCGAGGGCCACCAGGGCCGTCCGGTTTGGGCCCCCAGGAGCTCCAGATGAAACTACTCCCAAACATAAGGTGAATTCCGTGGGGGCTCGAGTACTTGAGGAGTTCTGTTAGGGATGTGCCTTTGGCCGGAGGTTTAACCAGATTTAACCTGCCACTCGTCAGCCACGGGGAGTCTGAGGATGGGAAGCTCGGGCTGTGGCATCTGGCATCCCTAGCAGCCCCTTGGTCTTGACTTAATTATTTGTTTTCTAGGTTTCACCGACCTTAACAGTCAAATTCCTCCTGAGTGCTATGCTGTCTTCGAAACATAAATTTATAAGAACCATAAGTGCTGGTATTTATTCACTTCCCCATTATGATGTAAATCTTCTGAACTGCCTTTTTTTAAAAAGAAGAAGAAGAAAAAGGAAACCCGATCAGGATTCTCTTTGCGAAAGCCCAGCAGTCACCACTCCGCGGTCAGAGCTGCTGGTACCGCCGCGGACTCCGAGGGCACCGGCAGGCCAGAGTGGAGACTTCCCGGCGCTCGGAGCGGTCCTGGTCCTCTCCCTCCAGGCCTGGCAGGTGCCGTGTTCATTTAGGCTCCAGCGAACCTCTTCCCCTCAAGTGTCTGTCACCTGGGTCCAAAGAAAGCTGAGGCGGTGGGTTCGGCCTGGAATGGACTGTGCACATGGTCTGGTTGGCTTTTCTAGACTTGGCCAAACACACTGGCTCCGGGTGTGGCGTCCGACTTGGGGGCCTCTTAGGAGGAGGAGGCTGAGAGGGAGCACTGTTCTCAGTCACCCCTGTCCTTTCTCTCCCTTCAGCCGTCATCCATACCGTGAACAAAAGGGAAGATGCTTTTCTGGGGGAGTCTGTGGTCGACTGTCTGTCTCGAGAGTGTGTGGGCTGCAGGTATGGAAGGCCGGCACTGAGCACCTATCCTGTCCCCTCAGACTGAGTGGAGCTGCCTCCCGGGAAGCTCTGGTGTGCACAGGGGAAGTTGTCATCTGCTCAGTTCGAATTGACCCATCTGTGTTAAAAAAGCCAAATGTCACGGGTGGTCTTGTGCGCCCGGCCACTGCTGTGGGACGCCCGTGGCATTGGTGCAGCTGAGTGTAAGGAGCCTGGTGAGGACGGAGAGGCTGGGGAGAGAAACTGCTTGGCTGATGTTCGTTTTCTCCACGCACCCCAGGGCCAGTGACTGTATGGGTTGGAAGGTAACAGCTTCTGAGTGTAGGACCAATGCATGCAAGCCAGAAACCATTCCTGAAAGACTGGCTCACCGGTCTCTGACGGACTGGGACTCCAGAACCACCCGATGGCCTTCTAGTCTCCTTTCTTTGCACTGAAGAGTTTCTGTGGAGGGCCTTCAGGGTTTGGCATATGCCAGAATGGCGCAAACACCAGCCACACCTGCCCGTGCTGTACCTTCCTGCTCCTGCCCATCTGGAGAGCATCCTTCCTCTCCCTCGTGGTGCTGGTAAAGCTGATGGGAGGTGTATCTCTAGCTGTCCCATTCGCTTGGGACCACAGGAAGGCCGTGCCCTCCTGACGGGGACACCCCGGGTAAGATGTGCAGTGAGTGGAAGGCCAGCCCCCAAAACCCTAACCACTCTCTTCACGGGGCCCGTCGCGGCTGCTTCTGTTTTCCTGCCTGACGGACCCTGTAGGGCCCTCTGTCACCAAGCCCTGCCTGGACCTCCGTCGTGGTCTCACAGTTACCGTGATTTTTCTCGGTAATGGCTTGCTCTCCTCCACACATGCCCGAGATTTAGGAAGATCCCAGACTGGCCTTCACAGAAAGGAGTTGACCAGTTCCCACCCCAAAACGTGTGGGAAGCAAGTTACTCTTGGGATGCACACCCATCGGCGAGGCCGTTGTATTTTCGGCAGGCATTACCAGCCCCTGTGGCCGCCGTTAACCCAGGAGCTGTGCAGAGTCTGGGGGGAGCTCAGGGCAGTTCTTCAGGCAGTGCCCAGTAGCCGTCGCAAAGTTGTCCCCGTACCACCGGGAGTGAGCACGCCGCTGCCTGGCCCAAGGAGGGGCCGTCACTAGATCCTTTTCTCTTTGAATGTGGAATCTGATAGTTCAGGGAAAACGTGGTCGGGATTTTAGCGTGGCTGTAAACACAGTCTTCCCGAAAGGCTTACTGACGTTTGAATGTGCAAATGGTGTGACGAAAGATGTAGGGCTCTTTCGTTTAACTTCTCTACAGCGGGCACGTGTTCCAGGCGGAGGTGCCTGCCTTGCCCGGGTTGGAGTCTGAGCTTCCTGTAACTCACAGCTGTCTTCATGCGGCTCACAGGGCCCTGACATGATGGCCAGGCCTTCCGCGGGCCCAGGAGCGAGTCCTACGGGAACTCATTCCATTGCCTGGACTCCTCCCTCGAAGGCCAATGGCTTCTTTGCTGGCTTTGATTTTTGGGCCTCTGATGCCCTGGGAACGTGACGCCCAAGTCCGTTTCCTGCAGCCAGCCAGCAGCCCAGGTTTCCTGCCCAAAGTGCCCTGTTCTTGCAGTCCGCTTGGAGCTGGGGAGAAATTGAACACAATTTCAGCCTCCATCCCCGAAGAGCACCCTTTGGGAGAAGTCAGTTGCAGGAATTAGGGTGCACCTGCTGTGCTACAGAAATCCCACCCGCCATCAAGGTGGGCGATTATTTCAAGCCCAGCTCAGGGGGCTCTGCCACCTCCATGGACCACAGGTTGGCCCTCTGCCGCCTCCTCCCTTTCATGAAATCCTGAGGTCTTTCTAGAAATCTATCCCAATTTCTTTTTTTTTTTGCCATATCGTTAGGACAACTGGAAGAGGTGTTACTTTCTAAGATGGCAAATTGACAATTATAAAAAAAAAAAAAGGGAGAGATGGGCTAGATGGTTTAAAATGCATCCCCTTTTCTGAAAAAGCTGCGATTCTCAAAGGTCTTGTGCGTGTCAGTTTCCAGTTGAGCCTTCTGTCCTCTGGGTCACTGTGAGGAAGAATGTGAAGTTTCTCAAGAGGTTTCCCTCTTGAAAGCAGACATTGCCCCATGCTCCGCACCACCTCCTGTGGCAGAAGGGACTCCTGTTGGCCTCCTTGCTGTGTTTCAAAATTGCTGATCGATTCCTCTCCAAAGCCCTGTAAAACTTTTAAAACGTTAGCCTTTATGTCCAATTAGAGAAACCAAACAACGTGATGGTAGGTGTGATAAAAACAAAAAAAACAAAAAAAACAAAAAAAAAAAACCTCTGGGTTTATTTTTCTCCCGCTATGGACGTGTATTTATATTTGCCGAATGAATATTGTGGTGTGTGCTTCGATGAATGGGATTTCAGACTCTCCCCGTGCACAGCCAGTGGGTGGAGGTCACCTCCGATGACTTTTTCTTCCCATCTGTCTGTCAGTCCCCAAACCAGTTGCTTTTTCCAGTGGCTTCCCGGGTGTCTGTACATAGTTTGTCTTCGTATAGGAGCGCTCTCCTGTGTTCTAATTTAACAGATGATGGCTGTGTGAGGAAGACGATGTAAATACAATACAAATTAAACTGGATCTCTATGGCCTAGGTTTTGTACATACAGAAACTGCATGGTATTTAAATTATTGTTTGTCTCTGATGTATGCAGTTTCTTTAAAAACCAAAAAAAAAAAAAGTCTAAAAAAAAAAAATCCTTTCCTTGGCTCCCGTGTGTCTTGTCAACCACCGAAAAGAGTTGGGCTGCGGCCGGGATGAAGGGCAGGTCAGCTCAGCAGCAAAGCGTCAGAGTTATGGAGGCAGACAACCTCCTCGTGTATCAGGTGTTCCTGGGTGCGGGGAGGACGGCTGCATGTAAATTAGCTTTCTAGGACTTTCTAAGACATACTGCCCAGCTGCCCTTTAATAAACTGCAGTCCCTCAGAGTCCTCCCCATAAGAGCAGCTATGAGACAGCTTTGGGTACCAGCAGTGCCGTGGGGTATCACTGCCCCAAAGCAAAAGCCACCAACTACTTGGCTTTTGAGTACTTTCTCGGTCTCTGGGCAAAGTCTGAGTATTTGTCCTGTAAAGCTAAGAGCTTTATCGCCTAACTTTCTGGTCCTGACTTGTCTTTTTGAAGTGCTGGGGGGAAGGCAAGACAAGCTTCAGTGCTTGCTGGCTGCATTTTTCTAGGTGGGTGAAGTGACCGGACAACCGATGTTTGGCCCGGCCCTAGAAGAAGGTGACCCTGGGGACAGGGAGCTTACCCTAGCGCGGCTCCCCTGTGCCGCTCCTGGGAGTCCTGGTGAAGGTCTTACCACGCAGGTGCCAACTCAGGAAGTCTGGGTGGGCCTGAGAGTCTGCATTTCTAGCTAGCTCCCAGGACATGCTAATGCTGCTGGTCCAGAAATCATGCTTCTGAGTAGCAAGGGCTGGGACGACAGGAGCCGCTTTTGCTTCGCCTGGGAGTCTCCAGCTCCGAAGACCAGAGTGAGCACACACACCGCTTACTTCTTTGCTGAGCAGCGACCACAAAGCCCGCACTGGCCCTCAGCACTCTGCAGCACTGCCTCAGAGGGCACACAGGCTCTCACCTGTGCAGGCGAAGGGACTCTTGGAGCAGGAGTGGCTATGGCAGAGGGGGCGAGGGGTTACAGAAAGGTTTTCACGTTTCGTGCTGAGAGCTTCGGACCCATTCTGCCCCTGCGCACCTGCAGAGCTCTCTGACTCGTAATAAATCTAACCGGCAGGACAGAACTGCAGGTACCAAAAGGCGTGGAAGACCTATAAAGAGAAGCTTTGGTGGCGCCCCCAATAGGCTTCGCCCTGCAAGACGGAAGGAAACGGGCCATCATCCTGAGGGAGCCCTTTCTGAAGTGAACAGAGACTATGGCTCTACATCCCCAATAGGTAGAGGCGGCCAGGCGTGTCCCATCCTGAGATGTTTAGTCATCCTAGGACAGACAAGTGGTGGCTATGCCACAACACCTAACCTTCGAGTCATTTTACTTCTCTGGGCCTCAATTTTCTCACCTGGAAAATGGGGACACAATCAGATGTCCTATGATGTCCTTTAGGACATCAGCTTTCTATGACTTGAGTTCATCTGAATTTTAAAACACTACGTCCCAAAGAAAGAGTAAGCTTTAGGTAAGTCCTGGCAGGGCAGTGTCTTAGAGAACAGTCTGGATTCCTCTCCTTCAGACCACCCGCAAGGCTGATGTCCATGCCTGCCACCCCTCCTTGCCTTAGGTTGGCCTCCTGGAGGGCTCGTTGCTAGTGGGACCTCCCTGCCCTTTCCCAGTGTGCCTTCGTGGGAGCTCATCCTGAAGCTGCTATCAACCAGACTACCTTCTGCTGTCCTGCCTCCCCCTTCCTCTGGGCAAAAAAAAAAGCATCCTGGAGGGGCTTGTGGGCCCTGAGCAGTGATGCTTAAGACACAGTCTGTTATCTTCTATACACCCCAACTTCGGGATGCATCAGTGATATGCTTGCTTACACCTGATTATTAACAGGACAAGTTGGACACAAGAAACACTCCCTAGCTGGCTCTCCACAGGTCCTAAGCACTCGCCTGGCCTCAGATGAACCACAGATCTACAGATACAGCTCAAATCTACCCTGAGCTCCTGGCCGGGGTTTCTGGATGTCACAAAGCAGCCGTGGAGCATATGTGTTAGGAGCATGCAGTGCTGCTACCCTGGGACCACCTGGCTTGCCAGGTCACACCCTGTGTGGAGCCCTCCAGGCCCCCAGGCTGCACCTGCCTTGGCTAGGGTACTCCCCATGCAAAGCAGCCTGGGACCGTTCAGCCTGCACCCCGCTTCAGCTGCTCCGCCAGGGCACCCTCTACATGGGGTGGCCCAGTACCCCTGGCCTGTGCCTGCCTCGGCTCCAGAGGCTCCATCAGGGTGCCCTCTGCATAGAACACCATGGGACACCCCAGCTCATGCCCACTTCAGCTCAGGCCATTCTACCAGGGCAGCCCCAAGCACAGCCTGTCCTGGGACCCCCCTGCCCATGCCAACTACAGCTCCAGCCGGTCAAAGTCACCAGGCACACACAGTCTATACAGGGCATAACCATACACAAAACCATTCTTTCAAATTAGGGGAAGTAGGTGCTCCCCCACCCCCGCCCCGCCATTCACATAAACACAAAATTGAGCAAAATGAGAGGAATATGTTCCAAACAAAAGAACAAGACAAAACCTCAGAAAAAGAAAAGGAAATGAAGATAACCAATGTACCTGATAAAGAGTTCAAAGTAATGGTCCTTAAGACGCTCACAGGACTGGAAAGAAAAGTGGATGAATTTAGTGAGAATTGCACCAAGGAGAAAGAAAACTTTATGAAAAAGAACCAGATCTGAAGAGCACAATAAATGAAATAATCAACAGTATATTCGAGGATGCAGAACAGATCTGGGAGATAGGATAATGGATGTATACAAGCTGAACAGCAAAAATAAAAAAGAATTTAAAAGATGAAGATAGGTTAAGGGATCTCCTGGACAACAGGTCCAGCAAACAAACATTGGCATTACAGGGGTCCCAGGTGGAGGCGAGAAGAGAATGGGGCAAAAGGCTTGTTTGAAGGAATAACAGCTGAAAACCCCTAAACTGGGGAAGGAAACAGACCTTCAGATTCAGGAAGCGCAGAGAGTTCCAAACAAAAGGAACACAAGCAGGTCCACACCACACCACAGTACATAATAATTAAAATGCCAAAGATTAAAGAGAAATTTAAAAGCAAGAGAAAAGCAAAAAGTTACTTACAAAGGAAACCCTGTAAGACTACACAGTTTTCCAGACCAAAAAAAAAAAACAAACAAAAAAACAAAAACCATCATCACTAGACCAGCCTTATAAGAAATGTTAAAGGAATCTCTTGAAGTGGAAAAGAAAAGGCCGTAATTAGAAGAAAGTTACGAAAAGAAAAAAATTTCATGAGTAAAAGCAAACATACAGTAAAGGTAGTAGAGCGGTCACTTATAAAGCTAGTATGAAGGTTAAAAGACAAAAGTAGTAAAATCAATTATACCTAAAAAATTAAGGGTAACCACAAAATTGAGAAATGTAAGTGTACACGCAAAATGTGGAAGGAGGAGTAAAAATACAATTCTTTTAAAATGTGTTCAAACTTAGGTCACCATCAACTTAGTATAGATTGCCATATATTTAGAATGTTATATATGAACCTCTTGGTAACCACACACCAAAAACCTGTAATAATAGGTACAAAAAAAATAAAGCCAAAGAAAGCCAAGCATAACAATGTCATCAAACACAAGAAAGCAAGTGATGCAGAGAAGAACTACAAAGCAGTCAGAAAACAACAAAATGATAATAAATACATACCTACCAATAATTACTTTAAATGTAAGTGGCCTAAATGCTCCAATCAAAAGACATAAAATGGTGGAATGGATGAAAAAACAAGACCCACCTATATGCTGCCCACAAGAGACATCAGATCCAAAGATGCACACAGACTGAAAGTGAAGGGATGGAAAAAGACATTCCACACAAATGGAGGCTGAAAAAAGCCAGGTATCAACACTTATATCGGACAAAACAGACTTTCCTTTTTTTTTAAGTGGACTTCACACCCAGCATGGAGCCCAATGTGGGGCTTAAACTTACAACTGTAATATCAAGACCTGAGCTGAGATCAAGAGTTGGACACTTAACCAACTTAGCCACCCAGGTGCCCTGGACAAAAGAGACTTTTAAAAAAAGACTGTAACAAGAAGGGCAATATATAATGATAAAGGGATCACTTCAAAAAGAGGATATATAACAATTGTAAACATCTATGCACCCAACATTGAAGCACCTAAATACGTAAAGCAAATATTAACAAACAGAAATGAAGAAACTGACAGTAATGTGATAACAATAGAGGATTTTAACACTTCACATCAATGGATAGGTCATCCAGGTAGAAAACATGGGAACAGTGTCTTTGAACAACACACGAGACTAGATGGACTTAACATATATACAGAACATTCCATCCAAAAACAACAGAATCCAATTTTTTTCAACTGCACATGTAACATTCTCCAGGACCTATCACATATTAGGCCACAAACAAGTCCCAATAAATTTAAGATGACTGAAATCATATCATGCATCTTTTCTGACCACAACAGTATGAAACTAGAAAAAAATTACAAGAAAAAAATGACAATAAAAACAACAGAATGGAGGCTAAACAACATGCTACTAAACAACCAATGGGTCAATGAAGGAATGAAAGAGGAAATAAAATACATGGAGACAAATGAAAATGAAAACAACAGTCCAAAATCTTTAGGAGGCAGTGAAAGCAGATCTAAGAGGGAAATTTATAGTAATACAGGCCTACCTCAAGAAACCAGAAAAATCCCAATCTAACCTTATACCCAAAGGAACTAGAAAAAGAATAAAACTCAAAGTTAGTAGAAGGAAATAATAAAGATCAGAACAGAAATAAATGAAATAAAGACTTAAAAAATAGAAAAGATTAATGAAATCAAGAGCTGGTTCTTTGAAAAGATAGACAAAATTGATAAACCTTTAGCCAGACTCAAGAAAAAGAGAGAAAGGACCAAATATATCAAACCAGAAATGAAAAGAGGAGAACAACCAACACTACAGAAATACAAAGGATTGTAAAAGACTACTACGAAAAATGATATGTCAACAAATTGGACAACCTAGAAGAAATGGATACATTCCTGGAAATATATAATCTTCCAAAACCAAATTAGGAAGAAATAGAAAATCTTAATAGACCAATTACTAGTAACAAAACTAAACCGGTAATAAAAAAACTCAACCAAAAGTCCAAATGGGTTCACAAGTGAATTCTATGAAATATTTAAAGAATTAATACCTAATTCTCTACTCCAAAAAACAGAAGAGGAAGGAAAGCTTCCAAATACTTTCTGCAAGGCCAACATCACCCTAATACCAAACACACTGTTTAAAAAACAAAACTACAGGCCAATATCCCTGATGACCATAGGTGCAAAAATCCTCAACAAAATACTAGCAGACCACATTCAACAATACATTAAAAAATCATTCACCATGATCAAGCAGGATTTATTCCAGGATACAAGCATGGTTCAATATTTGCAACTCAATCAACATGACACGCCACATTAACAAAATAAAGGATAAGAATCACAAGATCATCTCAATAGATGCAGGAAAATCATTTACAAAATTCAACATCCATTCATGATAAAAGCTCTCAACACAGTGGGTTTAGAGAGAAATACTTCAAAATAATAAAGACCATGTATAACAAACCTACAGCTAACATCACACTCAGCAGTGCAAAAGAGCTTTTCCTCTAAGATCAGGAACAAGACAAGGATACCCACTCTCACTGAGCACTTTTATTCAACACAGTACCGGAAGTCCTAGCCACAGCAATCAGACAAGAAATAAAAGGCATCCAAAATATAGGTTTAGTTTTTTTTAGGCATCCAAGTTAGTAAGGAAGAACTAAAACTGTCACTATTTGCAGATGACATACTATACACAGAAAACCCTAGACTCTACCAAAAACGATTAGAAATCTTAAGTTAACTCAGTAAAATTCCAGGCTACAAAATTAACATACAGAAATTTGTTGCCTTTCTATATACACTAATAATAAAGGAGCAGAAATGTAAACAGCAAACCATTTACAATTTCACCCAAGAGAACAAAGTGGCTAGGAGTAAAGTTAACCAAAGAGGTGAAAGACCTGTACTCTGAAAACTATAAAACATTGATGAAAAAAAACTAAAGATGACACAAATAAATGGAAAGACATACCATGCTCATGGATTGGAAGAATATTGTTAAAATGTCCATACTAACCAAAGCAATATATAGATTAAATGCAATCCCTATCAAAATGCCAATAATATATCTCCTAGAACTAGAAAAGATACTAAAATTTTTATAGAACAAAAGACCCCAAATAGCCAAAGCAATCTAGAGGGGAAAAAAAAAAAAAAAAAAAGGAAGTATCACAATCCCAGATTTCAAGGTATACTACAAAGCTCTAATATTCAAAACAGTATGGTACCGGGACAGAAGGAGACATTTAGATCAATGGAACAGAATAGACAACCAAGAATTAAACCCATGCTTATATGGTCAATTAATCTATAACACAAGAATACACAATGGAGAAAAGACAGTCTCTTCAATTAATGGTGCTGGGACAAGTTAACAGCTACATGCAAAAGAATGAAACTGGACCACTTTCTCATACACCATACACAAAAATAAAGTCAAAATGGATTAAAGATGTAAATGTAAAACCTAAAATCACAAAACTCCTAGAAGAAAACACAGGCAGTAATCTCTGACATCAGCCTAGCAACACTTTCATAGATAAGTCTCCCCGGGGAAGGGAAACAAAAACAAAAATAAACTCTTGGGACTACACCAAAATATAAAGAAACGTCAACAGAAGATACACGACCTCCTGAATGGGAGAATATAAGAGCAAATGATAAATCCAATAAGGGGTTAATATCCAAAATATGTAAAGAACTTATATAACATCAAAAAATAATCTTATTAAAAAATAAGGAGAGGATCTGAAAAGACACTTTTTCCAAAGAAGGCAGATGGCCAACCAGACACATGAGAAAATGCTCAACATCATTAATCATCAAGGAAATGCAAGTCAAAACCCACGATGAGCTATCACTTCATACTTGTCAGAATGGCAAGCATCAAAAACGCAAGAAACAGGTGTTGGTGAAGATGTGGAGAAAAGGGAACCCTGTGCCCTGTTGGTGGGAATGTAAATTGGTGCAGCCACTGTGGAAAACAGTATGGAGGTGCCTCAAAAAAAATTAAAAACAGAACTACCATAAGATCCAATAATTCCACTACTGAGTATTTACCTGAAAAAAAATGAGAACATGCACCCCTATGTTTATTGCAGCGTTTACGACAGCCAAGGTATGGATGCAACCCAAGTGTCCACTGATAGCTGAATGAATAAGGAAAACGTGAGAGGGAGAGCGAGAGAGAGAGAGAGAACCATTTGCAACAACACGGATGGCCCTAGAGACTATTATACCAAGCAAAATAAGTCCAGTGGAGAAGGACAAATACCATGTGATTTCGCTTACATGTGGAGTCTGAAAAAACAAAACAAATGGGGGTGCTTGGGTGGCTCAGTCAGTTAAGCGGCCGACCTCAGCTCAGGTCATGATCTTCGCAGTTCATGGGTTCGAGCCCCACGTCAGGCTCTGTACTGACAGCTCAGAGCCTGGAGCCTGCTTCGGATTCTGTGCCCCCCTCTCTCTTTGCCCCTCCGCTGCTCACACTATCTCCCTCTCAAAGATAACATTAAATTGGAAAAAAAAATCTTAAAAAACAAGCAAAAAAAAAAAATGGACAAAAGCAGACCCATAAATACAGAGAAGTGCTGGTTGCCAGAGGACAAGGGGGAGTGGACAATTGGTGAAGACAGAGAGAGATATAGGCTTCCAGTTCTGGAATGCATAAGGCACAAGAATAAAAGGCACAGCATAGGGAATATGTCAGTGGCACTGTCATAGTGCTGTATGGTGACAGGTGGGTAGCTACACTTGTGAGCACAGCAAAACACACACACTTATCCAGTCACTAGGTTGTACACCTGAAACGGGTGCAACATTGTGTGTTGACTCTACTTCAATCGAGAAAGAGAAAAAGAAGAAGAAACAACATATGGCACTGAGCCCAGAAGCTCTGGGGTCAAATTCTGGCTCTACCCGTTACCAGCTATGTCGGGCAGGTCAATTTCCACTGTGCTGGGCATGTTACACTGTGCCTCAGCTTTCTCATCTGTAAAACGGGAGTAAAGGCACCTATTTTATGGGGCTCGATGAGGGTTAAATGAAATACACATAAGGTGCTTAGAACAGTGTCTGACACATTGTGAGCTCTTACCGACTGTTAGCTGTCACGCGTGACACACGTCTCCCGAGCACCAGACTCAGTTGTGTCTCACACTTCTGTTTCCACGTGTTCAAGCCCTGCCCTTCTGCCCCAATCCTCTTCCTCCTCTTCCTTCCTTTTCCGGTGAACGTCATCACCTAGAAGTCACCTTCTCTCTTCCACTTCCAGCTGCTGATGAACACCTGCCAACTGGCAGGAGACAACTGGCCGATCGTCTCCGGCCTGAATGATCACAGTCACAGCCTCCTCGCCTGTGCCTCTACCAGTCCACAGGTGCCCCTGTGGTGACCACCTCCGGGACAACAAAGGGGCTTCAGGGACTGAGCACCCAGGCCTCCTTGGAGTCCGTGAGGGGGCTCGCTTAGGTGACCCTGGACTCTAACGAGGAGCCAGAGTACTCGTGCGTGCAAAACCAAAACAGCTGATATGAACAAACTGTTGTCCCCTATGGTCCCTGGCATGTGGCCAACATCTAACGTAGGCTGTGTGGGCACCACACACAGCTCCCAAATATTAAAACGCTCATTACATACCCAGACTGTGCTATGCCATTTTCATGCATGATTTTATTTAATCCTTACAACACCTGGTGGCTTCCAAACCGGGTCTGACTCTAAAGCATCGCTCTTAACTGCCCTCCTAGGCCAATGGCTTTCCTGAGCTCTCTTTCTCAGCCCGCACCCAGTTGTCCCACCTGCTTAAGTAGTAATGTCATCATCTGACATCGATCAGGAAACACACCCAGCTCTCTCCAAGCCTCCAGGTAGAGAGAAGCTGTTTCCCTAATAGCGCCACCCTCTCCACTCCGTGCACAGCCTGTGACTCCCACCGGTGCGGACCTCACACAGTCATGAGCCAGTCGGCCAATATTTATGACTTCCTGCAAGGGAAATAATGTTGAGCCAGGCACCGGCCTGGCATGGGTCCCACCTGGGGCTGTGGCAAAGGCAGGAAGAGAACAGCATGCTGTCCAAAGCCAGATAGGACGAGCATACCCGACATTTAATCAGTCGTGGACACGCAACCAGTCCCTTTCCCAAATACTATTTTTGGTAAAGGGGGTTCTGCTCTTTAGGTGCCATTAATTTAAAAAAAAAATTCCACATTTCACAGTAAGAGGCCATGATCATTCATACTTCCATGGGGCAACACCCCAAATTAAGGCAAAGGGCCCTTTTAAATGAAGCAGTGAATTTGTTCGCAGAAGAGACAGGAGGAATAAACCACAGAAGCAGAAGTGAACGGATTCCTCTAAGTTGGCAAACCCGTTAAGACGCGTGCCGTGCTGAGCTGCAATTCTGCACACTCGTTTCCCTTCTCCCCTGCAACAGATCAAGCCTCAATTTCGTGTTCTCCCGTGTGGAGATACCCCTGCCGCCGTTGTTCCTTTAGGAAAAGACAGAGGACGGTATGGAAGGGAGGAAGATTCCGTCCGTTCCTTAACCACCATCCCGGAGTGGGAGTGAGACGGTTGTCACTGACACCTTGTTCAATGGGGGTTTCAGGTGATTTCACAGCCCCCCTCCCAGAGGAGGGCAAGCGAGTTTTCTTCAGCTAAGCAGATAAAAATACTTCACACCCTGGTGAGGCCCATTAGCTCAGAAAGTCCCTCCCGTGAACAGAATCAGGGTCAAAGGCACTTATCCCAGCATCCTGGGGCGGGGCGGTGCATGTACAGGAGCTGGGGCTTTTCTGCCTTAGCCCCTGGGCCTCCGCAGAAGGAAAGCCCTAGCCGGGGTGCCAGCTCTACAAGGCCCTATGGCTAAAATAGCAAAAATATCACCAGGCAGGAGGCTGGCCTTGCTCACTTTACATGCTGCCTTGTTGGGGGGGGGGGGGTGCCACCTTTCCAAGCCACCATATAAAATGCTTATGGTCCTCCCGCTGGCCCCCAGGCTCACCCCACCTTGGGACACCCACCCACCCATGGCACAAAAGCCCTCCGGCTGCAGGTGAACTCTCTTGGGTTTTCCTCAATTCTCTCACTGACTTGGTTATGACAGCCCCCAAAGCAGGCGGGACACGCTGTCCTTTCTTCCTAGATAAGCACATGCAACCCCATGCTTGTGTTTAGGCGGACAGGAGGCTTCTGAGGAAGGGAACCTGGGGCTGTCACTGTTCACTGCATGCCCTCTCGCCCTGGCTGCCTTCTATCCCCACATGCACACATCCCTCTTCCACTAAAAAAGAACTTAGTTACAATTACTTAAAAAAAAAAAAAAAAAAAAAAAGGAAGAAGAAGAAGAATTTAAAAGTATGTATAGTACTGATTACCTTTAGTCGTGCCTGAGCGAGGAACATACCTATGTGTAATGTTTACTTGGACAAACCTTATTTTAAGTATATCAAAATTTAAAATCTGGGAACAGACCACAATAAGGAAATGGAGGCATTTTTCAGACCATCTGGCAGCTGGTCAGGCACATGCAGCCTCCTGGGGCCCAGCAGTGAGGTTCCTAGTTCAGGTCTCCGCCCGCCCGTCACCTCCTCCCCCTGCCAGGCTGGGAGATCAGGCCGCCTCTGCCTCTCGGTGGTTTCAGTTTCTTGTAAAGACATAGTTTTGCCTCCCAGGAACCAGCCAGCTCTGCAAGAGTGGAAACAGTGCAGGTGCAGAGCATGATTCGCTGGAGCTGGAAAGAGGACGGCTTTGGGTTTGGACGGTGGGGGAGAGAAATTTGAAGCATGCATGCATGCATGCATGCATGCATGAATAAATAAATAAATAAATAAATAAATAGTCCCTGATTTGGACGGAAAAGGTGCGGCCCATTCCGCTGTGGCTGGAAACACTCCTCTGTGGGTCCCGGTCAACAGGAGAGGGAGCAGACACGGGCCCATTCCAAGGGCTCGGAGCAAGCAGCTGCTGTCAAGCGATTGGCATTTCAGCAGCAAAGCGACGAGCGGAGGGGAGAGGTGGGCTGAGCGGCCTCCAGGGCCTCAGCTCGCAGCTCGCGAGCTGGCAGAGGGAAGAGGCGAAGGCACGTTTCTCGAGGCCCCCCCGAAAGCTGTTTGTGCTCTACCGCGTCCCCTCAACCAAATCACACGGACAGAACGTTAACGCTCACAGGGGCACGTCGTCCAGCCCCCCTGCTTGCGGCGGAGGCAGCAGCGTTCGCTGGCCCCGGCACACCGAGGTGCCCGCCTTGATGGAAGCACTGGGTGGTGGGTCCCTGCCTCCACCCCAGCCGCACCCCTGCCTCCCTTCAGGTCAGCACCGGCCGCTGCTGCCGGGTTGACCGTTGTGCCCTCACACCGTCATCCTGAGACCACCCCAACCCCAGCCGACATTAGCTCTGCACCCGGCACGGTGCTGGACACTTTCATCTCTCCTCCCCGTTTGACAGGCAAGGAGACTGAGGCTTAAAAAGAACGGGATCACGCAGCCAGGGAACGGCAGAGCTAAGAACCCCAGGCCTCTGACTCTCAATCCAGTCCCCTTGCCCCTACATGACTAGGGAAGCCCCACAAAGGGTGCTCAGAAGGGAGTCAGATGAAGACGCCGATTTAAACCCGCGTCTACCCTGCTGAACCGCATCTGCTCTGGCAGTGTCAGCAACGGGCTCAGCAGCCTTCAGACAACAGGAAACCCAAACTGTGGCCCAAACAACTGTACTTATTTGTTTGCGCAAATGAAGTCCGGAGCTAAGCAAGGAAAAGCTCGTGACGTCATCAGTGAGCCGCAACTCCATTTTTCTGCCCCATCATCCTTATCATGTGGTTTCCATCCTTGCGGTTGCCTCATGTTCCAATGTGGCTGCTGGAGTTCCAGACGCCATATACGTGTTCTAGGCAGGAAGTAAGATGCCGATTACCTGCCCACTGAGTAAATTCTCTTCAAATAAAGACCTTTTCTAGAAGGTCTTACCTAATGACTTTGCCTTCCGCCCTACTATCTGTCCCTCTTTGCACAAGAGGCTGGTAAATAAAGTTTTCGTAACATACTCCTACCTCAAACAACCTGAGGTCTGGTTAGGAAGGAAGGAAGAAAGGATGGATATGCCCGGTCAGCTATCCTTGTGTGGACAGCCACACAGCTGTCCTTGGTGATGAGCTGACTTGTGATAGGTTATGGTGAAGGCACTTCCCCTGGCCCAGGGGAGAGAGAACAATTCATAGAGAACATCCACATCACAGTACTGAGACTACATTCAGGCTTTGATGAAGTGCTTTATAAACTTTTAGTAATATCCCTACCATCACCTAGAAATGAAGTCAGACTAATCATTTAAAAATGAGAAAACTGGGGCACCTGAGTGGTTCAGTCCGTTAAGGATCCAATTCTTGATTTCGGCTCAGGTCATGATCTCACGGTTCCTGGGATTGAGCCCTGCGGTCAGGCTCCTGCTTGGGATTCTCTCTCCCTTCTCTCTCTGCCCATCCCCCACGTGCGCTCTCTCTTTCAAAATAAAGAAACTTAAAAAATAAAAATAAGAAAGAGAAAACGGTACAGGAAGGTGGCATTGTCTGCGGTGTATTTCTTTCTTTGTCAGAGTTAAACACTGTACTAGGCAAAACCTACTTTCCCTAAATCCTTGTACTCAAACTGTGGTCCCCACGTCCAGAAGCATCGGCATCACCAGGAAGCATATCAGAAATTCAGAACCTCAGCCCCCCACCCCCAGAACTAAACCAGAATCTGCATTTTAACAAGGGCCCTAGGGGATTCCTCTGCACATTAAAGTTGAAGAAGCCCCATTCAAAATGCATGATTTAAAGAACCTGTAACGGGTCCATAGACTCCTAAAAGCCTCATCTCAGGAAGCAGACTCGTCTAAGACATTTCGTCTTTAGTGAGACTGAAAATTACAATGCCGCCTCTATGAGAAGAACGGACACGTGAATCGTTATCACCGGTGAGGCAGTCGCACCTAACGTTAAGAGCTTATTCTGTGCCAGGCACTGATCGGAGGACAGTGTGCATCCTTCTGCACTTTTCCCTAACAGCTCTGTCAGGTGGCTACTGTTACCATCATCCCCCCTCTTTACGGATGAAGACGACGGCCACGTCACCCAGCCAGCAAGCGCCAGCTGGGGGACACCCGGACAACGTTTTATCCCGATGAAGGGACCCTGAGGATCAGAGAAGAGACTGGGGCACTGCTTCAGGGTGAGGGAGCAGCTCGGTGAACCGAAGTACACCCCAGCCAGGAAGCAGGATGCCTGGGCTCCAGAAGCTGCTTGGCTATCTGTGGTGACCTTGAATAGCCCCCTTTACCACCGGAACCTCACTTCTCTTATCTGCACCCTGGGGAGGGGAGTGTGGAAGCAGACGACTTTCAGGCTTTCGTCCAGCTCCGACATTCCTCAGGTCTAGGTGTGCCTCCCCTGTGATCTTGAAATCAGCCGGCCATAGCGGCTGCAAACCCTAACTGACCTGACGCAGGTTCACCCAACTGCCACCAGGTCTGGCCGCCGCCCGACTCCGTTCTGAGACCCAGACGTTGGCCACCCCGGGGAGGAACATACACCCTCCCAAGCAATCAGAGGCAAGTAAACACAGCTGCTCCACTCGTCACCAAGCCCTCCCACTTGACTCAGGTTGGGGGAAGGAGCTGGGTGAAGCCAACTTTCTGTAGAGTTCCAGAATGAAGTTAGACTTGATACAAAATGTCCACAAACGCCTAGCCCTAGGAGACAGTTTGCTGAAGTTCCTAGTGGGGCATTCCCACTCTTCCTACCCCATCTGAAAGAGCTGGATGGGCCACCCTCCGACTGGTTGTCAGAAACCAGAAATGAGTGGTGACCAGAAACATCACTCAGACTTGGTTCAAGGCAGAGGCGCCTGGTACCCTTCCTGGCACCTTTGCAGGGTACGTATCCAGTTAACAGATTTGCTAAGTGGAGAGGAAAGCTTTTCAGAGTGTCTTCTCCGTTCAGAGTGGACCCCGTAACAATGTCCCTCCCTCACCATCCCTACACTGCCATGGACACAAGGGAGGCTCCCGGTAGCCACATGTCTGCTGAATGACCCCCTCCATTCCCACGGCTAGAGATGACCGGTCTGTGGGTAGCACCAGACCCAAGCTGGACCACAGACTCTTTCCCACAGTCTGACGAACTGGAACCGAGAGCCTCCGTCTCCAGAGACTGGACCTATGGCAAACCAGCTTAGGATCTTAGGATAAGGCATCTTCTGCCAGAGCGGTCCAACAGCAAGGAGGGGGAACCCAGCAGACACACAGATTAGGTCAAAGAGAAGAAAGTCCAAGAGCGCAGACTCTCTTTACCCCAGATCTAGCCCTAAGCCCTCTGGGTCCTGACCCTCACCCTGTGCCCTAAAATACAAATCTCCTGTAAGCCAGCTAGCCCCAGAACAATCCCACTGTGTGTCACCACAGCAGTCCTCATCAACACTGAGCCGGGCACGTACTCCAACTCCTATCCATGGCGAGCCCAGGCAGGCTGAGACGTGCTTGGCTCTGAGGGAAAGGAAAAGGGAAAGAAACACGATCTCTACCCTTGAGGAGCTCACAGGCTAGTGTGGGACCTCAGCCAGTGTATTAAAGGACACAGAGTGCCAGGAAGGAAACAAGCCTGGGGCAAAAGGAAAGGGGCAGGGAGCCAGGAGAGCTTTTTGAGGAGGGGCTCCTCGAGCTGAACCTCAGAGATGGGAGCCCGGCTTTAGGGAGTAGACGTCCCTGGCAAAGGTGACCGCACACCCAGGGAAGGGCGGGCCAGCACGGTTTGGGGGAGAAAACATGCATGAAAAGCTGGACTAGGTAAGGTGGGGATTGGGGAAAGGGAACAAGACACTGGCCTCAAGAGGCTTGCAGTTTAGAGGAAAACCGCATGGAAAACTTAGTAAAAGTCCAAGACTAGCAAACAAGGGACTTCCAAACAATTACTACAAAATAAGTGGTGCCTGAAACAGTCCAGCAGCTGAGGGGAAGGACAATGCCCTTCCAGCTTAGAAGTTTACAGAGACTTTCAGAACGGGCAGAGCGGAGTTAGGCCTTGAAGCACCGTGTGGAGTCAGAGGCAGCGCCTGGCCACATTCTTGCACAACATGCTGTTAAAAATATTCAGTATTGGGGCGCCTGGGTGGCTCAGTCATTTGAGCGGCCGACTTCGGCTCAGGTCATGATCTCACGGTCCGTGGGTTCGAGCCCCGCGTCGGGCTCTGTGCTGACCCACTCAGAGCCTGGAGCCTGTTTCCGATTCTGTGTCTCCCTCTCTCTCTGACCCTCCCCCGTTCATGCTCTGTCTCTCTCTGTCTCAAGAATAAATAAACGTTAAAATTAAAAAAAAAAAATATTCAGTATTCTACAGAGCTCCAGATTTCTTAAACTGCTTTCACATCAAACTTGTTCAATGCTCGTGGGCACACAGAGGAGAGAGGTCAGGAGTGTAACAGAACTGCCGTCTGGTCATAAGGAAGCAAATACACACCGAGTGAGCCCCTCAGGTCACAGAATTAGTGAGGGGCACAAAAGCTCAGGCCTTTCCCCCACACCCTGGCCCCGGCCCCCGATTAATAAGGGACAAGGGACGGGGACAAAGAACCACACACGTCAGAGTAATCCTAACCCTGGTCTGGAATTTCTGGGCCAACCCACGTTACCTTCTCCCCTACGGGGCACAGAGAGGATTGAAGAGTCCCTCTTAAAGACCAAGAGAACACAATGTGTTGGGCTTGTTTAATTTCGTATCTGTCTTCCCCGCGTGATTAAAATCTCCAAGAGGTCAGACACCCCGTGACTCGTGACTCGTGACTCGTTCAGCAGTTCGGCTCAGTTCCTGGCCCATGATTAGGAGTGTGTTCATACCGATCTCAATGACTGAATGAGAACTACTAGCAAAGTAAACGAACCAAACAGAAGGGAAGGGGGAGAAGGGGGAGAAGGGGGAGAAGGGGAAGAAGGGGAGGTGGGGACGGACGTTCGTCACGGCGTTGAGGGCAGCCTTCTGACATCTGGAAGTGAACTGTCCAAAGCTCTCCTCCTCCTCGCTGCCTCCCTCACAAACCTTCACGGCATTAAGTCCCGAGTGCAGGCAGAGGTGGGAAAAGAGAGACGCCAAAGCTACAAATGCCAGGTTGCTACTTGCTAACCCTCGGGGAGAAGGAGGGCGGCGGGAGGGACCGAACAGGGGGGTCAGAGGCAAGAGGCGAGCGTGTGAGCCTGCGGTCCCTGGCGTGTGTGCACACAAGTTCCTGGTAAACGACACGCTCGTACCTCCATTTCAGGTGGGATCTGAGGTCTGAACACTAAGCACCCACTGTGATACTCTATTTGGAGTTCTGCCCGTTCAGGACAAGTTGCTTGCCTGAAGGGTTTTTCCCATGTTCTTCTCGGATCACATTCTCCAGCTTCCTCCTGTGGTTACCCTACAGTAAGACCGGCTCCCAGGAGCAAGGTGGGGAATCCTCACCTCACCGGGCAACTAACTGTCCGCTTACTTTTTAACCTCCAGAAGGCAAGGCTGAAAGAAACCAAAAAGGAGAGGGAGGAGCTGATCAGGAAAGCAGGAAAAAGGCAGGCATCCCCACCCCACCCTGTGGTCCTCCAGGAAACTTCCCAGCTCCCTCCATTCTGACCACCCCTCCTCCTTCCCACAGCCCTCCCTCCCACTCAACCTGGCGCTGACTGTGGGGAAGCCAACAGCAGACCTAGGGAGGTGAGGCTGCTGCCAAGAGCCACAAGCAGTTTCATTTGGCACGGCGTCTAAAGGAGAAGCAGCTCTTTGTCTCACCCACCGGGGGGAACGCCGACTCCTGCTGCAAAAACTCCCACGGTCCCCTCTCTGGCGAGGCAGAGGACAGTGTCCTCTGGCCCTTCCAAACCCAGAACATCCACCTGAAGACAAAAGCGGCTTATCCGGTGTGACCACCGGCAGACGCAAAACGCTGAGCCGGAGGACCCACCGGCTGCCCACACCCCCAGCCTCCCAGAGGCCGCCTCTGGCTGCCGAAGTCTGGGCTCGCCTCCTGCTTGAAATCTCACGGCACCGGCAGAGGCTGTCACTTGGAGCAAGAGGCCAGTCCAGGGCATATATGCTCTGTTTTTGCCCTCCTCATCCTCATGGACTTCCCTCCAGATCCTTCATTTTTAGGGAGAAGACAAATCAACCCCTCACAGCGGGGACGTGACGACCACGTGACGGGGGACAAGTCAGAACCAAGGACGGACTCCTACGTAAGTCAAGACATGGCGGCAGGCATGTAACAGGATGGGGGCCTTCAGGGCTCTTCCTACACATCCTAT
This sequence comes from Prionailurus bengalensis, assembly GCF_016509475.1. Taxonomy (NCBI): domain Eukaryota; kingdom Metazoa; phylum Chordata; class Mammalia; order Carnivora; family Felidae; genus Prionailurus; species Prionailurus bengalensis. Next base: position 15,632,900 of record NC_057349.1, on the reverse strand, counting down.
GACTTGAGGGTCCCCCCGTGACTTTCAGGCAAACTTTCCGTTAACAACAAAAGCACTTCACTCTAATGAACCCAGACCCCATTTACTGAGGTAAAGTCAGACACACACCCACAAGCCCATGGACAATGTGTTGATTCCATCCGTTATTAGGCAGAAGCCACACACCCCCCAACCGTCCAATGGCCCTCAGTATCTCCTAGCAGAGCAGAGTTAAGAGCTTTTTCATCTGTTTATGAACACTGTAAAAAAAAAATGAATGTGTGTGTGTGTGTGTGTGTGTTAGTTAAGGCATTGTGGAAGGGAAGGACTAAGCCTAAACAATGTTAAATTAATTTTCCAAGGGACAGGGAGGGAGAGCCCCCACGTATTAGCTGAAACAGTTTTGGTTACAAGAACCCTGGGCTGTAACAGAGGGGAAATTCTGCAGTATCCTGGCAGAAAGTTTTGAATAATGGGAATATGGGCGGATTTTCATCAGGAGCTGTCCTTCTCACCAAAGGCAGTGGGCAGAAACGTTTTCAAAATACTTAGGCTCTCTGCAAGATAAAATTCTGATACCAAAATGAAGTTGGACCCTCACCTATTCTATCACTGGGGGCCTTAAAAAACCCTGCTGCTGAGATGAGCCATTTGGCTTTCTAAGAAAACTGGTGATGGTATCAGATTGACTCACTTTAAAAGAAAATCCCCCAGGCCACAGCCCATAGCCAGAAAGGTTTGTCCAACCTGCTGTGACAGAAGATACTTGCAGAATACTTCTGTTTTGATCCCTTCGTAGGACAGTAAGAGTCTTCCCTTCAGTGTATCTAGACCCTCCCCTAAGGTGTAAAGAGGAATACCCCTGCCCCCTGAGCTTCTTTCCTCCCAAGAATCCCAGGCGCCCCCTGTGCCCCTCTCCCCCCGCCCTCCCACACCCGCTCTATGGCATGCTAGTCTTCCCCCAGAATCCGGGATGAAGCAAGAGCACATACCTTGAAACTGTCCTCTTGTTGAGAGGTTGCTAATTCTTTGTTTCCTCTTTTTCTGAAGTTGAAATTTACTATCACTTTATAATCTGTATTTTACTAAAAAGTTGTACTAATGTTATGCAGCTATAAATTAAATAGAAATAAAATTATTTTTGTTTTAGGACTTCTCTGTGAATTTCACGTATCCCCCCAAATCACCAAATAGTAGACAACTGGAGCAGGAATCCCTTCTTACATGTTTTCTCTCAGATCTCCAACTGGCTGGAAAGTTCTTTGGGGGCAGAGCCAGTCACTGAATGAATGCAAAGCATCAACTGTAGGCAGCATTTTGCTTTAAGAAGTTTTCTTTTGGGTGTATTTTTTTGTTTTAAAAATGAAACACTCTTGGATATGTTACTATACAGAAGTACCAGCTGGTTTCAACAACTCGACTCCGTTTTGAGTTTTTTCCCAACAGTTATTTTACACATCAGGGAAGGAATGAATTATCCGAATTATAGCTCCATAATTTCATGGTCTCCGTCCTCTTCTGGGTACAGGGTCCGACTCACCCCTCGGGCTCCTGCAGGTCTGGCAGCTGAATCAGGGCCTCGTCTCACTCACCACTCTCAATGCCCGTAACTGCTCAATGAACAGTCACCATCGTGTGGCACAATATGGCCCAGGCCTGTTAGCTGTTAACCTTACTTAACCCGCCACTTCTCATATTCCAATTCTAGGTGGCAGAGTGCTCCCTAAAGCCCACCCGACATTGAATGACCCATCAGGAAAAAGCAGGAGTCCAGCAGGACATCAGCAAGCACTCTCTCTCCTAGTAGGTAAATTTAAACATGTTTTGTTCAATAACTGTTTCATTCCAACTGAAACTGAGGGAAAAAAAAAAAAAGTAAGGCTTTTATTTAAACCGATTTGGCAAGACAAAGCCTCAGAAAGCAGCCGGCTTAGATTTCAACAAGTACTGCACGAACGAAAGCCGAATCTGAGCTGTCAACAAAAGGAAGTTGTTCTTTATTCCAGAAATAGACCTTAGAAAGTAACAAGCGTGGTGCTAATGAGACAGAAGCAGGGCGGGCTTGCTTATACACTGCCTACCGTGGCACCCGCTCACCCTGACTGAACTGCTTTGCAAACAGAGAGGCATTTTCGAATAACCCTTTTAAAATGCTATTCAGAGTTGAACTTTGTACCTCTGTGCACCCAAAAGATGCTGCTCCACAACACAACGTCACCAGGTGTCGTAAATCGTTTTACTGGAAAAAATGATGCTTTGAGTGCCAAAGCAGAACCCTATTTTCAATGAGTTTAGTAGACCGTGTCCTGAGAGCACACTGCTCAGGGGGGACCTGGCAGGCCGTGCACGTGTCGGGAGTGGTCAGGCTGAGTGCACCGGGGTCCCACAGTGCTTGTGCCATAAGTCGATGGCCTTGCTCACGATTGCATCCGAGCTGTCCTGGGGAATCTGTGGACAAGCAAACCAGTCTCTGTGAAATTTCAGGGTTTATAACTTCATCATGTCCCTTATTCACTATGGCAGAGCACTTAATTCCCACCGGAGTTTCCACTACTTGCCAGAGAGTATCGTATAAAAGGCTGCTGCCAGGATCTTTGTTTCACGGGCCACCTGAGGACACACTAAGGAGCTCTAGACAGACCGCCTGGGTTTAAAACCTGCCTTGCCCACCGTGTGCCCCTGGGCAGGTTACCGAAGCTGCCCGAGTTCACATCCCATCTCCACAATGGGGCAAACGACAGCCTCACTTCCTAGGGCTGTTTAGGATTACATGGGAGAATCCATGAGAAATACTTAGTATGGGCCCTGGCACTGTTAGCCACCAATACAATGCTGATGATTCATTTACTCATCACACATTCACTTAGTACTTACTATTTACTAGGCCACTATTCAAATGTCAATAGTGACCAATTTAAAAAAAAAGAATAGACCTGGGGTCCAGTGAAATTCATCCAGATTCATTCATCCATGAATCTCTTCTACCTCTCGCCTAGTTAAGTTTATTTATTCTAAGATACACAGAGATTCATTTAGACCTTTTCCAACATGCACTAAGTATATACTTAAGCACATTAACAAACCCAGCTGGGATTCAACCAGAGACAGTAACAGTAATGAAAAGGCTTACAAGCCCCCCCCCCCAGCCCCGCCCAAAAACCAGCAAGCTTCCTCTCCATTAAAAAGGATTATTCAGCCTCACATGACAGACCTCACCTCTTCCTTTTCTCAACAAGCCTTCTGAGAGTCACATCAGGGGAGGAGACTCTAGTCTTCAGTGCACACAACAACGGTCTCACTGCTCAGACCATCATCCCCCAAAGAGAGAATGCAAACTGTAATCCACAGACCAACTTTAAGCTAAACTTTTCCAAGGGGAAAAAGTATTTCTTATAATGTAAAAATATCAGAGAAAGAATGTGATGCAATAAAAAAATCTGGCTTCCCAAACGACTTCCTTTCTAGATTCAAAATCAAATTTGAAAAAAGCATACTTACATTTTCCAGAAACTTTGTTATCTTCTCTGCACTGTTCAGAGCCATTACTTTTATTTTAAAGGTTAATAAAATTTCCACAGCTACAAAAACTAAGATCTTACAGGATCCACTTACAACTTTATCCCAAACCCTATAAAAACAAAAAGATACAATAAAATCATTTGAGTGTGAAATTTATGTTTAGCTAAACATCTCAAATTACAATATTAAACCAAATTACTTCTTTTAAGTATAAACTTCAGAGAAAAGCTATAATGAAATAATCATCAAAAAAACAACAAAATAAATCAGCCATTGGAAACTTATTTCAGACACAATCAGCACTGGAAGGGAAGAAGGAATAATCACTAAAAGGTACTTGCTCTGCAAGGGATCTACGAAACACCCATTCCCTAATGTTTTAAAACTGACATTTTAGGGAAAGGAAGTCTTTTTTTTTTAATGTTTATTATTTAATTTTTTGAGAGAGAGACAGAGACAGAGTGTGAGCTGGGGTGGGGCAGAGAGAGGAGGAGACAGAATCCAAAGCAGGTTCCAGGCTCTGAGCTGTCAGCACAGAGCCCGACATGGGACTCAAACTCATGAACCGTGAGATCATGACCTGACCCGAAGTCGGACACTTAACCGACTGAACCGCCCGGGTGCCCCTAGGGAAGGAAAGTCTTAAACCAAAGTTTGGATTTCACTAATATTGTGTAATGCTAATATAATCATTAAATACTAAGGAAAACAAAAGCATCATTTGAAATAAGATTGGTGCAATGGTTCCAGTGGTTCAAATTCCTAAAACTTCTCTAAGAGCTTAAGGAGCTAGTTATTGATCTCAACCACTCTAAACACAATTATTCTGGTAATTCTTCAAGCTGGTGTTACACTCTTTGTGCTTAGTCACGTACTGTCTTGTGATGTCCTCTGTATGTCACCTCCCCTCCCAACCACCTCACACGGTCTTTGAGCGGCAAGGCCCGGGGCTCTGAACTACTGGCAGCACATATCTGACCTGAATGAGAACGGAGTTTGAGTCTTAGCTCTCTGCCTGCCTTCGCCTACTTTAAAGATGCCATGATGGAACTAAGAAATAGGAAGGTTTGCTTGGGATTAGGATCTCCCACATTTCTGGCAAAGGAAAGCCTATATCCACATATACTCCTAGAGACGGTTTCAGATGTGAATAACCTACAGCATCTAGCATATTGAGGGCCTTCAAGTCTTCTAATGTTACATTCTAATATTTCCAGCATTAACATCAATTTGTATTCATATTAGATTAATATTACTAACGATCTAGTAGTTCTTTTTTTTTTAATTTTTTTTTTCAACGTTTATTTATTTTTGGGACAGAGAGAGACAGAGCATGAACGGGGGAGGGGCAGAGAGAGAGGGAGACACAGAATCGGAAACAGGCTCCAGGCTCTGAGCCATCAGCCCAGAGCCCGACGCGGGGCTCGAACTCACGGACCGCGAGATCATGACCTGGCTGAAGTCAGACGCTAAACCGACTGCGCCACCCAGGCGCCCCGTAGTATTTCTAACTGTATAAATAATAAGTAGAATCAAGTGTTGCTCTGTTGTCTGCCAGAGAAGTTCGCTTCAAACTATGGTATTGTTCTAAAGCAAATTCATACTTTGAAGGCTGATCATGTGAAAAACCAGGACCCGTCTCTGACTCCAGGCCTTCAGAACATCCATGAAATACTTGCCTCTGTAAACTGGATTCGGGCAAGCACCCTGCGAAGCACCTCTTGAACCAGAGATCATAAGGAAGTTTGGACAGCGCAGAACACGTCTTCAGATGACTCAGCAGTCGGCTATCTTCCAGATTCAAGTATTGTTCAAAAGCCTTTGGCTAGTGATTAAAGAGGAAGAGAGATTACTCGTTTCCTGTGACATAACATTACCCAATCTTAACAGCCTGTGGTGAATAAAATGTACATGCTGACTGCAAGTAAGTGCTAGAAAACAAAATTTCAGACTCATCCAAGTCATTAGTGACGCAGGTTTCCCAGGTCAGCACCATCAGAGCAATCAACAATCTGGGGCTCAGGGTTTTCCGGGTTGTTACCCTAATGCTAACGGCACTAATAAGGTTCAACTGAAGGTCAAAGTCCAAAGCAAAATTCAATTGTTCTGGGGAACTAAGAATGGCCCATGACACTCCTGGTTGCTCTAGAGTAGATGATATACTCAGGAAAAAGGGGGAAGGGGAAAGGGTAAGATCAGAGAAACAGAGTGGGACCAAAGCGGGGAGACGGGGTTCAGAAAAACTAGACCAAAAGAGCTGGACGTGAAACGGGCCCACCCGTCCCTGGCCACACTGATCCCGACCCATGCTGAGCACTGCTGTGCACCATGCCAAAGACACTCCTACAAGAGACATCCACAGGAGGAACTCTGAACCCCACGTGCAGGAGAACTCTCAGGAGGCAGAGAAATAACGGGAAGGGAACGAAGAGCCTGGATTCCATCTGGTAGCCTCTCCCACAGAAGGTTAAGCAGCAGCCAATTCTAGGAGCTGGGAGAGCTAACAAAGCTGGCTCCCAGACCAGCCAAATCCACCTTGCACAAGCCGCTGCATTGAGAGTCCGCTGGCCAAGAATGGAGCCTGGGGGTCAAACTCTGCAAACTCTGAAGTCTATATTCCCTATCCAAAACAAAAACAAAAACAAAAAAAAAACCACATCCCATATCACCTAAGCAAATACAAATGTTTATTTTCCTAAATATCTGCATCTCAGCCAAAGAAGTAATTCATATCCCTTACCATGTTCACTACAGCAAACACTATGCTACATACAGGGAACAGAGTGAAAGAAAATATGAAGCCCCTGCCTCCAAGGAGCTTGCAGTCTGCTTGAGACAAACATGTAATAAAGCTATCATGGGGAAAGCACAGGATGCTGGACACGTCGAGGTGGGAATCCTAACCCAGCTTTTAGAAGCCATCAACAGTCTCCCAGAAAGGTGACATGTGAGTTGGCTTATAAAGAATGACAGGAGCGAACCAGGCAAAGAGAGGCCCACATATTAATATGGGGCCCAGTTTTCTCCTCTCTCAGGGGATCTTGAATTTTTTCTGTTTAACCAACTTTCCTACACGACCTAGTAATTCCTAGAGCTTCTCAAGAACACTACACACAACTCCCCGAAAACCGGAAGCTTTTCTCCAAAGTACAAGTCAAAGGACTCTTGTCCTCGCCTTTCACCTCTAAAATCCTATTCTAGAATTTTCGTTGGTTCTGCCAATGGAATGTTTTTTCACAAACATGGATGAAAACACATATATCAAGCATTTATATGTTACGTCCCATAGCAAACAAACTCTCATCTAAAAGTCAGTACAAATAATAGGGAGGAGTGAAAATTTTAAACCATTACCTTTTTCCCTCACCACAGTGTCAGCTCACTAAGGGCAGAGACTGTGTATCTATTTTGTTCACTGCTAGTTTTCTGGTACCTAGAACATTACTCAGCATTGTAAGCACTCAACACAGAATTGTGAGTAAATGAATATCATGAATTAAATGAAATGCTGAAATACATTAATCAACATCTTTTTTTGAGAGAGAGAGAATATGAATGAATGAATGGGGAGGGGCAGAGAGAGAGGGAGACACAGAATCCAAAGCAGATTCCAGGCTCTGAGCTGTCAGCACAGAGCCCGATGCGGGGCTCGAACCCATGAACCACAAGATCATGACCTGAGCCAAAGCCGGACACTTAACCCACTGAGCCACTCAGGCGTCCCTGTCAACATGTTGATAATCACTCAATGTACATCTTTTTGCCAGTCTTATTAAGTTTTTGTAAACATTTTTTCTCGATTTATAATATGTTCATTATAAGAAATCTCGAAAATACGGTAAAGAATAATGAAGGATATAAAGATCACTTATACTCACTACTGATAATGTACAGACCGTATAGCATCCGACTGTTTTCCTGTCCCTCCCAGCTTGTGCGCACACGCACCTGCACACTCTCTGGCTTAACAAGCACAGCAATGGCAATGAAAGGAAACTCACTTACTTTAATGACTACACACAATTAAGTCTGAGATGGCTTACAGACAGTCTGCTCTGAAAAGAGATTAACGAGGGAGGCCATCCACATCACAGGATGGTTTCTCTTCTCCCTGCTGGAGAGACCTTGTCAAAGAGCAGAAATTCCTAAAGCTTGTAGAGAGAGGAGTGGCTGTGATGTAAGCCTATGAATCAGAATACCGCAACATGATCAATGTGTCATCACCAGATCGAGTCTTGTCTTCTGATGCCAAAAACCCATCACTGCCCATTGCATATGCATTTCGCTAGGATTACAAACCAAGCTGTGCTTTGTGATAACCACTTTAGTTGATAACAAAAACCTGATGATGATAGGAAAGATTATAAAAACTCTCCTTTAACAAAATCCAGGAAGAAGAGGTCGACCTAACCACAGTAATGCAAATTTTAAGGTAGACCAAACACAGTTTAAATAAAGAGAAAAGTTCAAGTAAATGAGTAAATCAAACAGCAACGCAAAGGAAATTTAACTTTTCTTACACATTCTGAAGAACTTTAAAAAAAAGCTTCATAACAATTTAAAACTATGTGCTGGGTACTATAAACATACATATTAAAATAAACCTCTCTTTTGAAAATGAAGAAATCAACTTAGGAGGCATTAAGTATCTTGCTGATTTAAAATTCATTTCTAAAAAGCAAAAAGAGTTCAAGCATAGCCAGAGCACTTTTGAAACAGAACAACAATATGAGGGAGTTTACCCTGCCAGGTACCAAAACATACTAGGAAGCTATATTAAATGACTCATATGGTGTGGGCCCAGGAATAGACTGAGGGGGGAAAAAAAAGTCTAGAAAGAGATATAAGTATATATGAAAATCCAGTATATAATAAAGGTGGCATTTCAGATCTGTGAAAAGTAAGAATGAACCGACACTGTAAATGGTAGGCAGTTCTGTTTCCTAATTGTTTAACTTTGGACAAGGTACTTAACTGCTCTGTGCTTCAGTTTCCTCACCCATAAAAACAAAGATGTGCGTTAAAATTAAGTTTTCATTAATAAAGCAAACTTCCTGGCATGAAGCACGTTCTTAATAACTGTCAAACAGAAAGAGGAAGTGGAAAAAGGTTTACTGCAGTTAACAACCAACAAACAAAGTCAAATCTGAGTCTGATGTCAGGCACAAAGATAAATCCTTTCACAAATTAACGGACTAAATTCTAAAAGGTTTAACACACACATAGACCAAAGGAGTAGAATAGAGAACCCAGAATTGGACCCACAAATGTATGGCCAACTAATCTTTGACAAAGCAGGAAAGAGTATCCAATGGAAAAAAAGACAGTCTCTTTAGCAAATGGTGCTGGGGGAACTGGATACCAACATGCAGAAGAATGAAATTGAACCACTTTCTTACACCATACACAAAAATAAACTCAAAATGGATTAAAGACCCGAATGTGAGACAGGAAACCATCAAAACCCTAGAGAAGAAAACAGGCAACAACCTCTTTGACCTTGGCCACAGCAATTTCTTACTTGACACATCTCCAAAGACAAGGGAATTAAAAGCAAAAATGAACTATTGGGACCTTATCAAGATAAAAAGCTTCTGCACAGCAAAGGAAACAACAAAACTAAAAGGCAACTGACAGAATGGGAGAAGATATTTGCAAACAACATCTCAGATAAAGGGTTAGTATCCAAAATCTATACGGAACTTATCAAACTCCACACCCAAAAAACAAATAATCCAGTGAAGAAATGGGCAGAAGACATGAACAGACACTTCTCCAAAGAAGACATCCAGATGCCCAACAGACACATGAAAAGATGCTCATCACTCATCATCAGGGAAATACAAATCAAAACCACAATGAGATACCACCTCACACCAGTCAGAATGGCTAACATTAACAACTCAGGCAACAACAGTGTGGCGAGGATGTGAAGAAAGAGGAACCCTTTTGCACTGCTGGTGGGAATGCAAACTGGTGCAGTCACTCTGGAAAACAGTGTGGAGGTTCCTCAAAAAATTAAAAATAGATCTGCCCCTATGACCCAGTAATATCACTACTAGGAATTTACCCAAAGGATACAGGAGTGCTGATGCACAAGGGCATTTGTACCCCAATGTTTATAGCAACACTTTCAACAATAGCCAAACTATGGAAAGAGCCTAAATGACCATCAACTGATGAATGGATAAAGAAGATGTGGTTTATATACACAATGGAATACTACTTGGCAATGAGAAAGAATGAAATCCTGCCATTTGCAACAAGGTGGATGGAACTGGAGGGTATTATGCTGAGTGAAATAAGTCAGGCAGAGAAGGACAGATACGGTATGTTCTCACTCATATGTGGTCCTGAGAAACAGAAGACCATGGGGGAAGGGGTAAAAAAAAAAAATAGTTACAAACAGAGAGGGAGGGAGAGAAACCACAGGAGACTCTTAAATACAGAGAAAAAACTGAGGATGGGGTGGGGGAGAGGGGAAAATGGGTGATGGGCACTGAGGAGGGCACTTGTTGGAATCACCACTGGGTGTTGTATGTAAGCAATGAACCATGGGAATCTACCCCCAAAACCAAGAGCACACTGTATACACTGTATGTTAGCCAACTTGACAATGAACTATATTTAAAAAATAAAATAAAATAAAATATAAATAAAATATAAATAAATAAATAAATAAATAAATAAATAAATAAATAAATAAATATTTTTAGGGGCGTCTGGGTGACTCAGTCGGTTAGGCATCTGGTTAAGCATCTGATTCTTGATTTCGGCTCAGGTGATCTCCTGATTCATGGGATCGAGCCCCGCATCCAGCTCGGTGCTAACAGTGGGGAACTTGCTTGGGATTCTCTCTCCCTCTCTCTCTGCCCCTCCCCTGCTCATGCTCTCTCTCAAAATAAATACATAAATTTAAATAAATAAATAAATATTTTTAAAAGTTAGAGCAAAGTTTTTTAAAAATCTGTTTTTTAGGAGTGCCTGGGTGGCATCCAACTCCTGATTTTGGCTCAGGTCATGATCCCAGGGTCATGGGATCGAGCCCTGCATCAGGCTTCATGCTGGGCATGGAATCTCCTTCAGATCCTCTCTCTCCCTCTGCCCCTCTCTCCCACTGGCACATACCCTCTCTCTCTCTCTCTAAACAAAGCATGCTTTCTCCCTCTCTCTCTAAAAAAATAAATAAAAATTTCAAAATAAAACCTGTGTTTTAATCTTGGAATTAGAAAGGGCTTCCTAAATAAGAAAAAGCAAAAGAAAAATATCGACAGATCCAACTGTATCAACACTGAAAAATCTCTGTATGACAGAGAGAAAGTATTGTCAACATATGTAACAAGGGGTAAATATGCAGAGCATATCAATAACTCTTACAAATTAAAAAGAAAGATGCAAAAAAAATAGAAAGGTGGACAAATACAAGTGGCCATTAAGCATATGCAAGGCTGCCCAGCCTCACTAGAAAATGAGGATATGTAAATTAAAATGGGAGACCATGTTCACTATCAGATTAACAAAAATTTGAGAAACTGATACCATCAAGTATTGGCAATGGAGTGGAAAACAGAAAATCTTCTAATCTGTTGTGGGAAGCAAAATTGATATGCCTTCTGGGTGAGCAACCTGGCAATTAAAAAATTTAAATACATCTTTCAACCGAGTAATCCCTTTATAGGTGCCTGACCTACAAAAACATGTATGTTTAAAGGATCATATACAAGGGCATGCTGACGGTCAACACAGATCTGTTATATTAAAATATGGCAAATTCATAACAGGCAATAATATCACATTTTTAAGAGGGAAAAAAAAAGGTGGTTCTGGATGAGTGGCTCTCAACCCTAGCCATACTCGAGAATCACCTGCTGCTTTTTAAAACATAGAATTCTGAGCCCCACCCACCCCCAGAGATTCGGACTTAATTGGTTTGGGTGGAGGAAAGGCACTGGTAAGTTTTTAAAAGCTCCCAGGTGGCGCTAATAGGAAGTCAAGGCTGAACACTACCGATCTGCACTGACGTGGAGAAGTATTCCAAAACATTGTCAAAAAAAAAAAAAAATTGTTGCACCATATGAACAATGTTATAATATTTATGTATTTTTTAAAGTTATACATGTAATAAATACATGAATCATTACGTGGGCATATGTGTATATATTTGTGTACATATGTGTGTGCATGGATGCATTCCATCCATCCTAATGTGCATAAGATAGTATAGGATATATACACTGAGCTAATGACAATATTTACTTCTTAGAAAGTAGGGGATAAGGAGGTATTGGTACAGATCTTTGGGAACACTGGATTTATCCAGATTGTTTAATACTTCAAGAATGTACTTATTACTTGTGTTATCAAAAATAAAGAATTCTGGGGGGCGCTTGGGTGGCTCAGTCAGTTAAGCATTCGACTTTGGGTTAGGTCATGATCTCATGGCTCGTGAGTTCAAGCCTCGCGTCCGGCTCTCTGCTGACATCTTGGAGCCTGGAGCCTGCTTCAGATTCTGTCTCCCTCTCTCTCTATCCCTCCCCCACTTGCACGCGCGCTCTCTCTCTCTAAAATAAGTACACGTTAAAAAAAATAAAGAGTTTTTTAAAAATAAACTAGCAAAATGCTACTGAATTTGCTCCAATACGAAATAAGAAAAGCTAATGAAATCATGGTATAATCTGGATCTTTTGATTTAATTGGGCAGCCAACATTATGCTTCCCTCACCATGTTTGAATTATTTTTATTGAAATCAACTGTCAATTAAATTTTAAAATTCTGAAAATCAAATTTTACTTAACTGAAATCTAGAAAATACTCTTGTAACAGTGCTCTACAAAGCTGAAGGGTCTTGCCAACTGCCCCGGTAACTATTGTAGTTAGCACAGTTATCCTCGGGGCTCAGTCGGCCTCTGTCAGCGCCCCCTCATCTGGCCCTGCAGCCACTATCACGGTCACTGATTTCAAAAGAATTTTCTAACGGAACAAATCACTGATCTAAGAAAAAGACATTCATACAACACCCAGTGCTCATCCCAACAAGTGCCCTCTTCAACAGCCATCACCCACTTTCCCCTCCCCCACTCGCCATCAACCCTCAGTTTGTTCTCAATATGGAAACCAATTTGACAAATTATATTTAAAAAAAGAAAAGGAAAGAAAAAGACACTCATTTTTATAAATGAGAGAAATAAAGGAAAAAACTAGAAAAAGAGAATGGCAAAGAGCCACTGGCTTATGCTGACGGAGCAAGTGGCCGTAGTTCTCTGCCCTTGCGGGTCAGAGCACAGCTGCCAGCAGGCTGCCTCTGTCACATCCAGTCACCTTTCCTTCTTCAGCAACAGAATCCTGTTTTCACAGGAGATCACAATGTGATCCCAGCCTCTGCTGCAGACAGAGGTGGCCGGGTGCCATGGTCCTGCCACTAACAGAGGTGCGGAAGGAAAGTCTGTCCAAGGAAGACAGACTTGACTGGCTGTCCCTTCCACTCCTTCCCTTTGGTCTTTGCCCTTCCCTTTCTACCATCTTAGATCATAGATGTCATGGCTGTCACTCTAGCATCCATCTGTGAACAGAGGAGGAAGAAGGGTCACACCTAAGAATGCCAGACCAAAAGGACAGGAGCCTGGGTCCCCGCAGATATCATGGCACTATGGCACCCGCTCTGGACTGCCTTCCCTCTAGACTCCTGGTTACAGCAGAGAAAAAGATAAAGCTTCTATTATTTAGGCTATCCGTTATATGCAGCCAAACGTAAACCTTAAGTAACAGAGAGGCAAGCTTAGATAAATCCAGCATATTCTAGACCGGGATAAGGAATACAAAAGAGCAGAGGTTGCAAACTATGGCCTGCAGCAGGCCAGATGCACCCGACCATTCTTTCATGCATTGTCAATGGCTGCTTCTGTGCAACAACAGCAGAGCTGAGTGTTTGCAACAGAGACACAGAGACCATCTGGAAATAGTTACTGTTTGACCTTTTACGGAAAACAGTTTGTAGAGAGTCCGCTCATAATTGCAGCAGCACCAGGAAGTAAGGCTATGTCCCTAGTACCACTGTCCACCGCTACCCTCAAGAGAAAGAAAAGCATCCCTCACCAGCTGGGGTAAAGACTCCCGGTACTTGTTATTTAATTGGTTCACAAAGCATCGGATGATCCAGTAACAGTCGACACTGTCCTCTACCATCTCTTCCACGGCTTTGGCAATGGCAAGAAATACTTCATCTTCTGGCTCCTGAAAGATTAGTAATAAATCTCGGGTTAAAGGGCGGAAGCCAGCAGAAGAGAGGAATACATATTTCTTTGATGAAAATGAAACCTTACCCCCTAACTTTTGAAGAGGCTGCATTAATAAATCAAAGTGGAACTGAAAAGCACATGGTCCATGACTAAACAGAAGACTAAGGCGGAGATAAGATTGGGTAACCAGAGAAATTTATTTGGATCAGTGGTGCTCATGACTGCCCAAGTTTCAGATTAAGCACTCAGAGATCTTCCACTTTCTAACATTTAAGATCATCAAAGAAAACATAAATCATAAGCAAAGTGCTGGCTCTCTCCACCCAAAAATATTCTCAGGGCTAGAAAAGAATTTCTTCCAAAAGGATGTGATAAATATCATAAACAGTAACCGGAGACATCTGTTAATACAGTAATTTGTAAAAATCAGATGACTCCAAGAAGACTAATAAAGCATTTTCTTTATTGGAAAGCATTCATACATACCTTTAGAATTTTGTTCTGTCTTTAAGCAACTAATAAGTTAAAATGTCCCTAGAATCAGAATTTTAGGAATGAGAAAAATGGCATTTCTCAAACATTGTGTCAATACTCAAAATATGAACATAAACCTTCAAGTAAATTTAAACAAGGTAATCTTATAAAAACTACAATCTACTAAAACCTATTTTGTTTTCAAACATATCGTACACAAAATTATGTTTTCATCTAGGATTTAACAGCCAAAGGATTTTAGTGTTAAAAACAAACTAAAAAGCATCTTTCTATTCCTCTTAAAAGCTCCAAGTTAAATCAAAATTCCCATTTTGTTTTTTTTATGAACTAAGCTCTATGCTTTATTTGGATTTTATTAGTCCCCCCCACCCCCCCCCCACCCCACCACCACCAATATCCTTTTTTCCATTCCAGGATTTTTTTTTTATTTGCATCCAAATTAGCATCTAGTGCAACAATGATTTCAGGAGTAGATTCCTCAATGCCCCTTACCCATTTAGCCCATCCCCCCCCACAACCCCTCCAGCAACCCTCTGTTTGTTCTCCACATTTACGAGTTTTGTCCCCCTCCCTGTTTTTATATTATTTTTGCTTCCCTTCCCTTGTATTCATCTGTTCTGTGTCTTAAAGTCCTCACATGAGTGAAGTCATATATTTGTCTTTCTCTAATTTCGCTTAGCATAATACCCTCCAGTTCCATCCATGTAGTTGCAAAAGGCAAGATTTCATTCTTTTTGCTCTCCAAGTAATACTCCATCGTGTATGTATGCCACATCTTCTTTATCCATTCATCCATCGATGGACATTTGGGCTCTTTCCATACTTTGGCTATTGTGGATAGTGCTGCTATAAACATAGGGGTGCATGTGTCCCTTCGAAACAGCACACCTGTATCCCTTGGATAAATGCCTAGTAGTGCAATTGCTGGGTTGTAGGGTAGTTCTATTTTTAGTTTTTTGAGGAACCTCCATATTGTTTTCCAGAGTGGCTGCACCAGCTTGCATTGCCACCAACAATGCAAAAGAGATCCTCTTTCTCTGAACCCTCGCCAACATCTGTTGTTGTTTGAGTTGTTAATGTTAGCCATTCTGACAGGTGTAAGGTGGTATCTCATTGTGGTTTTGATTTGTATTTCCCCGATGATGAGTGATGTGGAACATTTTTTCATGTGTCGGTTGACCATCTGGATGTCTTCTTTGGAGAAGTGTCTATTCATGTCTTCTGCTCATTTCTTCACTGGATTATGTGTTTTTTTGGGTGTTGAGTTTCATAAGTTCTGTATAGATTTTGGATACTAACCCTTTATCTGATATGTTGTTTGCAAATATCTTCTCCCATTCTGTCAGTTGCCTTTTAGTTTTGCTGATTGTTTCCTTTACAGTGCAGAAGCTTTTAATTTGATGAGGTCCCAGTAGTTCATTTTTGCTTTTGTTTCCCTTGCCTCCGGAGACGTGTTGAGTAAGAAGTTGCTGCGGCCAAGATCAAGAGGTTTTTGCCTGGTTTCTCCTCGAGGATTTTGATGGCTTCCTGTCTTATGTTGAGTGAGGTCTTTCACCCATTTTGAGTTTATTTTTGTGTATGATGTAAGAAAGTGGTCCAGGTTCATTCTTCTGCATGTCTCTGTCCAGTTTTCCCAGCACCACTTGCTGAAGAGACTGTCTTTATTCCATTGGATATTCTTTCCTGCTTTGTCAAAGATTAGTTGGCCATACGTTTGTGGGCCCATTTCTGTGTTCTCTATTCTGTTCCATTGATCTGTTCCATTGATTGTTCTTGTGCCAGTACCATACTGTCTTGATGATTACAGCTTTGTAGTATAGCTTGAAGTCTGGGATTGTGATGCCTCCTGCTTTGGTTTTCTTTTTCAAGATTGCTTTGGCTATTCATGGCCAAAATTCCTATTTTAATAAAAGCATTTCATTTTAGGTCTCCTTTCAACTCCTTAATATTCTAGAAAATGTCAAGAGTAAGAGAATCACAGAAAATAACATTTTCTTAACATTTAATGTCAGAGGAAGAGAAAGAAGAAGGGAGACTCCCTTCCCAGACTCCCACCCAATACTGGACACTGCCGGGGGCTCCCGAATGTGGCAGCTCACTGGCTCCAGGACGGTCTGAGAGGCCAGGGAGGAGGACCAATGTCCTCGACCGTGTTCCCAGGCCTGTGTCGAGCACTGTCACGCACTCTGCTATATAGGAATACTAAAGAGGCTGCGTGGGGCTCAATGACTGGGGAGATGTGGGGGCAGAGCCAACACCAACACTTTGAGGTCACACTTGCCACAGGCCGCAGTAGAAGTGTCGGCTTGGAGCACGGACCAGCTGAGTAGGGATGAGACCCATCACTTAGGTTTCTTGAACTAATAGATAGTCTAGCCTCATTTAATATATAATTTAAGAACTTGCAGAGAACTATCCACTTCGCTTTGTCAGAGGTAAGCAAAGTTTAAAGACGTTTGTTAAGAGTTCCAATTATTTTCAGTTCTCTCTTGATAAACTTAACAAAAGTGGACAACAACCTAAGCTCTATCCGTGGGAATCACATCATTAACTTCAAAAAGAACGAATAAGTCAAAACTCTCAAAGTGCTATACTGACTGGTAGGCTGTAAACTGCAATGAAAAAAATAAGCTTTGGGGGGCGCCTGGGTGGCTCAGTCAGTTGAGTGTCTGACTTCAGCTCAGGTCATGATCTCACGGTTCGTAGGTTGGAGCCCCGTGTCGGGCTCTGTGCTGGCAGATCAGAGCCTGGAGCCTGCTTCAGATTCTGTGTCTCCCTCTCTCTGCTCCTCCTGTGCTCGTGCGCTCTCTCTCTCTCCCTCCATCCCTCTCTCTCTCTCTCTCTCCCCCTGAAGAATAAACATTAAAAAAAATAATTAAAAAAAATAATAAGCTTTGGGGCACCTGGGTGGCTTAAGTCAGTTGAACATCTGACTCTGGATTTTGGCTCTGGTCATGATCTCATGGTTCATGAGTTCAAGCCCCTCATCGGGCTTGCACTGATGGTGTGAGCCTGCTCGGGAGTCTCTCACTCTGTGCCTCCCCTACGTGTGCACACGCGTAGGCATGCACCCTTTCCTCTCAAAAATAAATAAACTTAAAAAAATGTTTTATTGAAGAGCACAGCTTGCAGGCAAATCCCGATTGTGAGCAGTGTTTTAGCCACATACACAAAAAGTTAAAACGCCGAAAATGAATTTCGAACTGCATTAAAATAGCCAAAGCCCAAGAGTTATCATCATTCCTTTGCCTGAACTTCTCCTCTTCCGTTTCTTTTCCCTTTACAAACAGCAAGCAGTCCAAGTAACTGGAGTAAAGGTTTGTCGAAGACGGAAGTTTAAAAAGCAGGTTGGGGCCTCCAGGCGAGGGCCAAGAGGTAGCTGGCAGTGCTGGTTCCGAGACGAACAAGCAGATCAGTAAGTGTACCAAGGGGGACTGGAGCATTTCATATTCGCAACTCTCAGACAAGGAACTCACACACACAGGAGGGTGAAGGCTAGAGGCACTCGTGGTACTGGACTGGAACCAGAGGGATCAGTGTGAACAGGGGGCATCCAACACCCAGAGCCAGACACACAAACACACCTAGGTGTGTGTGAATGGGTGTGGGTGATTCTATATAGTGAAGGTGCACATGAGTCCCAGCTCTGTCTACGGACAGGACCTAGAAGCCCCACACACCAGCCACAACACGAGAACATCCGCTGCCCTGTAAAACCACACTTGATTCAACACGGAAACAGCTGATTTGGGGCTTGGGTAGAGAAAATACAAGATGGGTTGGGAATACTTTTTGTGTCGGAAAGTAGAGAAATGCTCAAAACGATGGGAACTTATCATAAAGAGAGAGGAGTCGATCTGAAGGGGCTCCCACTGGCCTAATCTGAGACAAGCTGAACATCAAGTAAATAATAGGAGTAATGGATTACAGGCCATTGAATAAAAGAGGAAACCATAAATTCACTCTGGCATAAATAAATAAATGAGGGAGAAAGGAAAACCCTTCCTTATAAAAGAATGCCAACTAATAAATGCAGAAGAAAAAAGCAGTTAGAAAATCACCATCTGGCAACCAGCACAGTAAAAGTTACCTCAGGCAGGAATCATTAGTGGATGGACATTGACTTGGTCTCAAAGCATCTCCTCACAAATGACTTCTTAGTTACAAAAGGAAAAATAATAATCTTACTTTGAAGAAAAAGGGCCGACACCACTTTAACCAACTGGTCAAAGTTAGCGGCAACAGTAATTAAGTATCATTCTTCTGTAGTATTCCTGCCAAAAATTCATAATCGAATTTTAATCATGAGGAAGCAACAAATGAACCCAAACTAAGACACCCTCTACTGCCCAGTACTCTTCAAATGTGTCAAGGTCATCACAGACAGACCAAGGAACTTTTTCCAGATGAAAGGAGATGAAGATGTGGCAATAAATGCCACCTGTGAGCCCACACTGGATTCTAGACCCAGAAAAGGAAAGCAGCAGGACATTCAGTAAGGTCTACAGATTCATGGTATTTTATCAATGATAATTTTATGGGTTTGATAATTATGTAAGATGAAACATTTGGTGACACTAGGTAAAAGTACATGGGAACACTATACTATTTTTGCCAGTTTTTCTATTTCTAAAATGGTTTTTAAATGAAGAGTTAAAACACTTAAAATATTTTTTAAATCATGAACAAAGGTTAAAACTAGTGGGTGAAAGTTTGGTAAGAAAGTCTGATAAGTTCTGAACAAAACTTTTTGTTGGTCGGTGATACAGGGCATTATTGGGACAACTAGTCAAATGTGAATGGAGTCTGAAGATCAGATCTTAATACTGTATCACTGTAAACTTCTTGTTTTCAATGATTATACTATGGTTATTCTATACTGTGGTGACCTAGGGGAGTGTTATTTTCTTTAGGAAGTATATACTGAAGGAATTTCAAGTAATGGAATATCATGTCTGCATCTTATTTTCATATGGTTTAGAAGAAAATATGTATACATAACACAGAGAAAACAACAAAGCACACATGGTAAGATATTAATGATGGAGAAACTTGGGTAAGGAGTATATAGGATTTCTTAGTAGTATTCTTGCAAGTTTGCAATTATTTCAAAATAAAATGTATTTTAAAAAATTAGATTGAGTAGGAATGTGCAGGGCCACGAACGCCAGGGAAAGATGTATTGCTTTTCTTGCCCAGAGAGAGGAGAGCCACTGAGAGTTTCTAAGGTAAAATATGATGTAGTCAAATGCTAGCAGGATGGGACAGTCTAGACTTGAACTAAGTGTTCAACAAAAGTACCACTAACCAGTGGAAAGGAAGGACTTCGAGGCAACTTTCCAGACTCCAGCTGGTACATGCGGAGATAGACTTCCACCTGAGGCGTGGCCTCAGTGACACAGCGAACGACTTTCAGGGCGTGAAGGACGTCACAGTACTGCTCCTTGCGGTACAACATCACCTGGGCATGGGACTCATGGTGTGGAGGCAGGATCCCTATATGGAGACGGAGGGGGGGAAAGAAAGGGCAAAAACACTGAGATGCAAATCCAAATCCCCCCTTTGTTGGAGAGAATCAAGTGAGAAGCTGCCCATTACAATCAGACTAGAATCACACAGATATTTAGTTACCATACAGATTCTGTTTTAGAAATTCTCTCTATATAAAACAATCTTAAATTTAAATACTATCATTATTTCAATGGTACCTGCACCATTGATATTTAAGAGAAATGAAATGGCATCATAAAGCCCTTGAATAAGTGTGCCACTTAAACTTAAGATAACCACATCAATCATCAAGATGATTTAATTAAATGTATGGTTGTCAGCCCGGGGCCACCCTCGGCTCCTACAGACTGGTCTCCAGTTTTTGCATGTTGCTCCTGCTATGCACTGAAATGCTTCCCCCAAAATGCAGATGTTAAAGCTCCACCCCAGTGTGGCTAAATGTGGAGACAGCGCCTAGAAGGAGATTAAGGTTAAATGAGGCTGTAAGGGTGGACTGCAATCCAACAGAGCTCCGGCCCTTACAAGAGAAGGAAGAGATACATTTGCTGTCTCTCTCTCTCTCTGCCATGTGGGGACAGATTGGGATGGTGGCCATCTACAAGCCAAGTGAGGCCTCACCAAGAACCAAACCAGCCAGCACCTTGATCTTGGATTTCTCAGTCTCCAGAACTGAGAGAACATAAACTGTTGTTTAAGCAGCCCGGTCTGTGGTATTTAGTTATGGCTGCCCTAGCCAACCATACAGGCCCCTCATCTCAGGACCAGCACCAACTTATCAAATCCTTCTCTTCCCCGATGATCAAAACTTGCTCACAAAGTAGCCTAGCTTCGGGACCACAAAAATCTCTGATTTTCACTGATGAGACCACCTTACATCATATTCTGATGCCATTTTATGCTCACTGACTCATTTAAACATGCCTACCTATGAGGTTTGGGGGCAAAAACCATCTTTTTTACAAACAAATGGCATGGGAAAAGCATAGTGGGAGGAGCACCGGACAGGCTTTTAGCAAACATAGTTTCTAGTCCCACGTGTGAGAACACCAGGACTCTCAAAGTGTCTCTCTGGGAACTTGTTTCCTCAGCTGTCAGAGGTGGGAAATGGGATGGGTAAGCATCTCACGAGCATCTTCTGCACAACACGAGCCCTAAAAGCCCGCATGAAAAGAAGGATGCCGGGGTCAAACAGGTTTGTAAAACGCTGACAATGAATTTTCAAGGCTCTAAATTCTGCTATAAAAAAAAAACGTATTTATTCCGGCCTCATTAAATGTAACAAGACTGTACAGGAACATGGACTCTGGAGTCCAAGTTCCTGGGTTTGAACTCTAACTCTACAATTAAGTGGCTGGACAGCTGTCGGCCACTTACTCAATCTCCCCTTAGAGAAGGCTGAGCTTCTCCATCTGAAAAATGAGACTAATAATATGTGTCATACAGTTGCTGTAATGAATAAAAAGTTATATAAAGTGCTTCGAAAGTACACAACACATACTGAACTAGCGTTAAGTGTTAGCGTACATCTGATAAGGATCACTCTTTTAGTAGAAAACACCACAGATACAGTATGCTAAAGAACAGTCTGGAAAACAAAAGGTGGGTGAGCGCAAGAGACTTTAGCTAACATGACGCAATGTTAACATCAGAACCTAACTCGCTTAAATGTTCTTTGTCCTGACAGAAAGCTTCACCTACCTTAGCTTTGGAGTTCCGTACCAGGCTTCCGCAAAAGCCAAGGGAATACACTAACATGTCCTCCAAATCTGGGCTAATAAAGATTAAACAGCTGTAATTACACCCTCCTCATACTACTTGAGGCAGCACAGTGCCTCCCATGTTCAACCTCAAAGAGCTAGTTCTAAAGTTCTGATAGTTACCTGAAATGGTATCAGCAGGCCTGACAAGGTCCCTGAGTAATCAACCCCTGTTCTAGGAAAAGTCAGCCCGTCTCCTTACACGGCATGGCGGCTCCAAATCTCCAGTGTCTTTACCACAAAAATAACAACAAAGACTTACCTGGTAAAGACAAGTGGGGAAAACAGGGGTGACGAACAAGCCTGGACACTCTCGAGGTGTCACAAAGCACAACTGTACGTCTCCCACCCAATCCACTGGTGTTAGTAACTAATAAGACACATAGTATTTCCCAGCAGAAAGAGTGTCAGCATCCCTGGAAGGCATTTATGTTGATGGCCACTGGAAACACCAAGATTTAAGAACAAAGGCTCAAGATGTAAGAAAAACTAAAATAGTTGATACCTGCTCTCTGGGCAGTAACGGCACTGTTACCCACCAGACATACGAGTGCTCAAAGACTGTCGGGATGCACAACAAAGCAAGGCATTCCACTTTCTAGAATGGACTGTGCTTGCTCGCTGCCTCCACATTACATGATCAGACTTAGGACAGCAGATGTCTCAAGTCCTGCAAATACAGTACGTTTTGGAAAGAGAACGAGGCCGACGGTCTATCTTACCTTCAAACGGGCTCCACCAACCTAAGTTCGAATCCTGGCTCTGCCACTTACAGACTAGAAGGCCCCAGGCAAGGGATTTAGCCTTGCAGTCTTTTTTTTCCCCATCTGCAAAACTGGGATATTAATACCTACCTCACAGGAGAATTTGGCGATTACTCGAATTGTTTGTTTGTTTAAGGAAGAAAGAAAAGGAGGATGGCAACGGACAGGTATTATAAGCATCAGCAGGCCCGGCAGAAATCGAGGAAGAAACGCTTGGCTCAAAAGGCCAGTCACCTGTGGCCCCTGATACACTTGTTCTCCCACAGAAACTGAGCAGGCGCGTTTCTCCTTCTCCTTCAGCCACTCGTCACTGGAATGTATCCATTTATGCTTCTAGGAAGTAAAAACTCCTCCATTTCTTTCTGACTCTGCTAGCACTCATCGGGAAGTTAGACCCCCCTAGAGCTGGGAATCACAGAAATAACAAATTGAGAGCCACAACCGAGGAGTTAATTTAATTTAGCTCAGTAACCTCATTTTACAGGTGCAAGAGCTGAGGCCTCGCCGGGGTCTTCCTCAGGTTTACCCAGTTGACAGTGAAGCCCAGGCCAGCTCTTTCTCCCGTTGGATGCTCTCCCCGCACCTTGTTTCAGGAACACACCTTACTTCCTCTTCTATTATTACTGGCGCCCGTAGAGTAATATTTAACGTACTGCTACTGAAATCACCTTCTTAAAGGCTTTCACAGTGAGCAATAATTCAGTCTCCTGACATTAGGCCCAATATGCAGCAAAGGGCCTAGAAGAATCCTCTCTTTCCTGACGGATAAGAATGACAAATATCCCATCACTCAACATTTTTGAAGATAAATCTTCCAACTCTTGAGTCTCATACCTAGAAGCACCTTCCATACCAACGCACGGTACATGGACGGGAGAGGGAATCTCTGACTAAAAGTACAAAGTTTCTCGATATCTAGAGGAAGAAACAAAGAACAATTGGTTAGAAACTTTTTATGCTGACGACACGAAAGTGCATTTCGGTTTTTTTGTTTGTTCGTTTAATTCAAGTACAGTAAGACATTTCTCCAGAGGATGTCCACTACAGTCAGTAAATCTAGAAAAGGCAACACTGGTCTGATTTCTAGCCCGGGTGTTTCACCAACTGGCTACTTGAAAACAATCAGTGCTTCACAGCCTAGGAGATGCATGTTGCATACATTACTACATTCCCTGTGTCACATTAGCAGTAGTTACTATTTACAGAATTTCATTTAATCCACACTGCAAGCTTGTTGGGTAGTTATTGTTTTAAAGCTGCAGAAACTGAAGCCCCAAGCAGGTAAGTGACTTTAGTTAGCAGAGCTAGTGAGTGGCATGGTCAGCCCTTAGATCCCCACATTCTCCAATAAACCACACTCAACTGTCCTGAACCTCAATTCCCTGTGCTCGTCAAATTCCAGCCATGCTTAAAACACAAAGATCAGGAGGGAAATGGTTTCGAAATTTTAGAAGCATTCTATGCATATACAGTACTATTTTTACCTATGGTTCAGTTTATTTTAGTCAGCAGAACAGACCTTATTATTACTACAAAGCAACTAAGATGTCAATACATAATGTAGTCTCACGGTATTTGCATCGGAGAAAAATCGTCTGGAGAGCTATGAATTTACCCAGAAGCTATGATAACAGCTCTGAAAACAGAGGAAATATATGGGTCTAATATGAGAAAAAATACCACCGCCTTCTTAACAGTCCTTTCAAAGACATCCGACTCAGCCTCAGCAAATAGAAGCTTGAAAAATCCATAACCTCTCCCAAAAGACACCATTTACCTGTCATCCTATCAGTAAAAGATACAGCAGGTAACAAATACTTCTGAATGTCTTTCAAGATACCACTTCTTTCAGGACAGCTGGGACGACTAAAACCCAATAACCTCAACCTAACTTGTAAAACTCACCGAGCCGGTCATCTTTTAGGAGAATCTCCAATGATTTCTTTTCTTCAACTCCACGAAACCCCACTTTCTCATAATACACTGAACGGAAGTTTCTCTGAGAGTCCTCAGTCATGTTTCATTCTTGGAGAGAGAAAGAGTAGGGAGAGGGAAAGAGTGAGCTTAAAAACAGAGACTGGACAATTTGGGAACTTTTCCAATGATTTTCTCAAAATTCCCCACGAATTCAATATACTAAAATAAACTGGCTGCCTTTGCATAGGACTCAACATTATCTATTTTTTTTAATGTTTATTCACTTATTTTGAGAGAGAGAGAAAAGGAGGGGCAGAGAGAGAGAGAGAGAGAGAGAGAGAGAGAGAGAGAGAGAGAGAGAATCCCAAGCAGGCTCCACGCTGTCAGCACAGAGATGAACAGGGCTGGATCTCACAAACCGTGAGATCATGACCTGATCTGAAATCAAGAGTCACTTAAATACTGAGCCACCCAGGCGCCCCTAAATGTCTCATTTTAAACAACTAACACCACCTCACCTATGTTCCTTGGCCAAAAACCAGGACATAAAACTGAAGTCCTCTGAGCTGCTAAAATAGATTTCACAAGGTGCATGCACTAAGGCTCCTACTTTACTTATGGGAGTTCCTGGCCATTATACACGTTCAAAGAAAAGAAGGAAAAAAAAAAAACACACTAGTGAAATACGAGGACAAGACGTCATACGAAAGGGGTTACCAAACAGTCTCCACTAGGAATTGTTTTTGTTTTTACAAATATTCTGCATTAAAAAAATGAAACTGTATTCTAAAATGCTGGCAATGTGTCTTTAGGTAGGATTCCGGGTGATTTTCTTTCTTTTGCTTAGCCATATTTTCAAATGGGCATTCTGTGAAATAAAAAAATTAAACTATAAAGAAAGTAAAAACAACAACAACAACAACAAAACAAGCTTCTCACTTAGTTTTCCTTTAAACACAATCCTACCAAATGCAGTTATCGAAATCAGAGCCCACAGGAGACGAACAGCACTGAACTGTAAGCCAGAAGGGGGGCAGGAGTGAAGCCTATTAATAAACGATGCCACAGAACTGAAGACAGAATAACGACTTAAAATCTGGCATTGGGACTCAAAAAGTTCAGCGGTGTCAGGTTCTTTCACAATAACGTTCATAGGACTGACTGCAAGACATCGGGGGAAAGGTGAGATCAGGTTGGCATTTTAAGAATAAAATGGATGTAAGGCATTTTTTCAGAAAGTATTGCACTGCCTGAAATCAAATACTTAAAATGTCAGTGCAAAAAGGAGTCTAATCCTCAGGTTTTAGAAATCCTGACAAGTCCCCAGCGAGGAAGGGAGGGTTGAGTTCCAGACAAGCCAAGGTCTTCCTTATCGAAAACTCTGCACCCCTTCGGTCTCAGGAAAGGTAAAGATTCGTTAAAAAGGAGAAATTCTAAAGGGTTCTGAGCTTTGGGGACCACACGTTTTAAACAAAAACAAAAACGAAACAAAAAACAAAAATTCCAGGGTGGCTCAGCGGGTGAGCATCAGACTTTGGCTCAGGTCGTGATCTCGCGGTTTGTGAGTTCGAGCCCCTCGTTGGGCTCTGCGCTGACAGCTCTGAGCCTGAAGCCTGCTTCTGATTCTGTGCCTTCCTATCTCTCTGCTCCTCCCGTGTTCATGCTCGCTCGCTCTCTCTCTCAAAAATAAATAAGCATTAAAAAAATTAAAATAAAAAATTCCAAAGCACTGAAACGCCAAATGAGTTCGGGGATTTCTTTAAAAGCAGCAAACAGCTGCAGGGCGGTGCGGTGCCCGTTACCTACACACACGATTCTCAGATTGCACTACGATGGCTACAGGTCCTCCCGGAGGAAAATCCTGTAATTTACACGCCGGCCCCTGAGCGTCCACCTGAGGAAAAGTCAACACACCCTGCTCCACGACCCCAGGTCCCACTCTCCCTGTTATGCTTCACCTCTAGCAGTGGAAACCACACCCGGGTTGAGACTAAGTGGTCCGGGGGGAGGCGGCGGAAACCAGGCCCAGCGCGCTGACCGGCCGGCGGGCAGGGGAGGCGACGTGAAGGCCGCCGCGGGGACTGGCGCGCCCGAGGGCGGCCCCCGGGGCGGAGGGAGGCTACGGGCCACCTGCGCCCTGTTAGCCAGCGCCCGGTCGCCCCCGCCGTCGCCGGACGTGACGTCAGCACCCGGTCGGAGGGGCGGTGCCGAGAGTGCGCGTGCGTGTGGAGCATGCGCAGAAGTTCCACTCGCTCCCTGAGACCCGGACGCTTTGGAGAACAGAAAGCATCTGGCGTTGTGGGCTTAGACTCTTCTCCGCGGCGCCTGCCAGTGGTAGCGGTTCTCTAATTCTCCACTCCTGGTCCGAAGACTCTGGCAACCACCTTATTCCTTCCGTCCTGGCTAGTGTTTGGGATGCTCTCTCCTCTCCGGTCCTTAAGGTCCCCGCCTGCATGGGAGGGCGGGGAAAGCTCCTCGGAGCCTGGGAAGATGCTCCTCGGCCCCGTCTGCGGTGGAAGACTCCTGCTTTGTTTCTTTATTTCCTTTTTCTCCGTCCACTATGTGGAAACAAGTAAAGACCAACCACACGAGAAACGCAAAGGCAATTTATTCAGAGCTTGCTATGCAAGAGAGCCACCATCACTTGAGTTTTGGCAGAAAATCAAAGGCAGGCAGAGGAGTGGGAACGGTTGGTGGAGGAAAAAAGGGAATGAATGCGTCAGGCGTACCCTCGTTGGAGGCTGCAGGGGAAGCGGTAGGGAGACTAGTTAGAAGTGGGACGTGCTGTGTGATCCCTGGCCATCGCCAGTTAGCCATGTATGGCTTTCGTTGGACCCAGGTCGGGAGAAAAATTAGGGAAGCTGTGAGTTGTTAATCACGTCCTGGCCATTTGGGAGCAATTGTTACAGTCTTTATTGTTTACCTTCCTGGGTGGTTATTGAAGCCAGCAGCCCGGCTTCCTGCAAGTCTGACTTCTAGCAGGCAGGCTGGCTAGGCAGATGACTACAGATAAGGGGTTGGTTTTCTAGCTAGGCTGCTGCAAGTTGTGGGTCAGAGCCCTATTTTTATATGTGTCTATTCAGGCTCTCACGTTAAACACTAGAAAATGAAGTTCTATGGAAAGTGAGGTTTAAAACCAAGGTATACTAAATACAAGCGCCCATTTATTAGATTCAGCAGACATAAAACTACTCTGTAAGATGGCTCCTGAAGTTTATAAACATTTTCAGTTTCCCTCCGTACCTTGTCACACACCAGCACTGGTCCTGGGGACATCCCTCTGAGCACACTGCCTGGGTGGGTTTTTGAATCCCCACAGCTTGAGAGGTACCCCTTAGAGAAAAGTCCATTTTAAGGGGGGTGCTGCCCCCTTAAAAGCCCAAATCTGTACAGAACAAACCCCACGGAGGCCAAGCTCTACAGGGAAACTTCGGAATCAGTGGTCTGGAAGTCAGTCCAGTTACGGTGTCTGTAAGTTTGTGGCAAAATAGAACTTTTAAAAGAAGCATGTGGTGGTGGAACTAAGCCCTTATGGTCCTCCCAACCCCCCTACCATCACTGTCTTTGGTTCCTGAGTATTGGGGTACTAAGCCTTGCTTGGGCAGTGTTTCTTCAAATTGGGAGGAATTCTTTAAGTTACAGCTTTCAAGAATTCCACTTTATTTACTTCATCTGAAACTGGGACCAGTCACTAATTTTACAATTTCCTTTTTTTTTATTTTAATTTTTTTAATGTCATTTATTTATATTTGAGAGAAAGAGAGAGAGTGACAGAGTGCGAGCAGGGAAGGGCAGAGAGAGCGAGGGAGACACACAGAATCCGAAGCAGGCTCCAGGCTCTGAGCTGTCAGCACAGAGCCGGACACGGGGCTCGAACTCACGAACCGCGAGACCATGACCTGAGCCGAAGTCAGACGCTTAACCGACTGAGCCACCCAGGCGACCCCCACTTTTTAAAAAAAATTTTAAAATAGAGCTAGTCATGGTGACAATATCATAGAGGTATTGGAAGGATTAAATGAGAAAGTGCTTGGCTCAGTGCCTGGCACTTGGCACAGTGAGGGTATATGCACATCAGCTGCCAATAGCTAAAGGGTGACAATATGGTTGTCTTTAACTGCCATTCACTGTGCTTTTTGATGAGCTGATAAACAGAATGTTTGGAAGCTTCTATAGGAAATAAGTCTCTTAGAGACTGTTATTAACTTTGCAGCCAGAGTGACCTTTTTTTCTTTTTCTTTTTTTATTTTGGAGAAAGCGTGAGCAGGGGAGAGGAGCAAAGGGAGAGCAAGCGAGCAAGAGAGTGAGAGAGAGAGAATCTTAAACAGGCTCCACACTCAGCATGGAGCCCAACACAGGGCTTGATCCCACAACCCTGGGATCATGACCTGAGCCAAAATCCAGAGTCAGATGCTCAGCTGAGCCACCCAGGTGCCCCAGAGTGACCCGTTAAAAATGTCCTTTCTCAGGGCACCTGGGTGGCTCAGTCGGTTAAGCGTCCACCTCTTGATTTGTATTCAAGTCATGATCTCGCAGTTCGTGGGTTCCAGCTCTGAGTCTGCTTGGGATCCTCTCTTGCCCTCTCTCCCCTTTCCCTGTCGGCACATGAGCTCCTCTCCCCCTCTCTCTCAAAATAAATAAATAAACATTTTTTTTTAATGGCCTTTCTCTGCTTAAAATCCTCTGTGCCTCTTTACCTCAACCTCATCTATCAGGGTCCCTCTTGCCTTAGGACTTTCTCACGTTTGTTCTCCCTTCCCGAAATGCTCTTTTCCCACACAGCCACATAGCCTGTTCCCTGACCTCAATTTTGGTCAAATGCTTCCTCCGAAAGGCCCGTTGTAACCACCCTACCCAAAATGGCAAACTCATCGCCCAAATCCCAGTTTCCTCCCACACCCCTCTTTTCCTTTCTTCCGCATCACTTACCACCTCACACACAACGTAATCCGCATACTCATTTTAGTTGTTATTGAGTCTCTCACCAGAATGCCAGTTTCACAAGGTGAGGAACCTTTGCTTTGTTAACTGATGCATTCCCAGTTTGTGGGACGGGGCTTGGCACGTAGTAAGTGCTCGACTGAGACTCCAATGAAAAGAGATCCCGCACTGTGAGTGGGCAGCCATTCTGTCCTTTAATGTTGTACGCTCAGAGCTCCTAAAACCCTTGGAATGTCCTAAGTGTAGAAAGTGATAAAGACGCCTTGCGTCATGTTAATGAGGTGACTTGGGAACCACACCTGAGGATGGGGGCCGGTTGCCTAGAAAACCAACCAGGTGATTAAAGGGTCAGGACTTTCAGTCCTGCCCCCATGACCTCCAGGAAGGGGAGAGAGGCTGGAGGCTGACTCAGTCCTCAATGGCCAATGATTTAATCACCCATGCCTGTATAATGAAGCCTCCATCAAAACCCCCAAGAGGAGGGGCTTTGGAGAACTTCCCGGTTGGTGAATGCTTGCAGATTTGGGGATAGTGGTGCACGCAGGGAGCGCATGGAAGCCCGTGCCCCTTCCCCCACACCTTGCCCTAAGCAGGTCTTCCATCGGGCTCTTCTTGAGTTATATCCTTTTATGATAAACTAGCAATCTAGTAAGTGAAGTGTTTCTCTTAGTTGCGTGAGCCACTCTAGCAGATTAATCAAACCCAAGGAGGAGGTGGTGGGAACTTCCAGTCTACAGCTCGTCAGTCAGAAGCCCAGGAGACAGCCTGGATTTTCAACTGGAATCTGAAATAAGGGTGGCAGGACACCCATTTGTAGGACGGAGCCCTTAATCTGTGGAGTCTGATGCTATCTCTGGGTAGATAGTGTCAGAATTGAGTCAAAATGTAGAATACCCAATTAGTGTCCCAGAGTTGCGTGGTGGTGTGGGGAAACCATTCCCTCCGCACACTCGCACACACACACACACACCAGAATTGGATGACACAATCTTAGCGGGCAATGCAATTTTCACGAAATTTAATTGAAATGTGAATTTTTCAGTCACAGGTGCGCTTCATTCTGACCGTATACCTTGCTGCCCGGTTGTGGCGTCACTTCTCACTGCCTTGTAACCTGACTGCCCCCTGGTGGTTAACTGTCCTCACTAAATCCCGGGAATAATTGTATCGCTAGTCAGTCCATCAAATCTGGTTGGAAGGGATTCAGAGTCAGCCAGTCCCATTAAATGTGCAGACACCTAGACTTCAGGGTATGAAAACAGCAGAATATGTTCAGGAATGGCATCATAGCTTTCCAGTTTTGAGTTCACTTTCAGCAAGCTAGTATTTACCAAATATCATCTACCTCAACCCCTGATGTTTTTTTCAAGTGATAAAGAAATGGAGACCCAGTGAGGTTATAGCTCTAAGGCAACTGTCTTCATTTTGAGCAGCAATTAAAATTGATCTAATGACAATCCATTACATCATTGGTGTAATCATTACATCATTAGTGTAATGACAATCCATTACATCATTACATGACTGGTGGATATATAAATTCAGGTACCTGATGTATTAAATCGCATCTCCAAAACATCGGAAGAAAGACAAATCTCGGATGTTCGTGGAGGCTCATTTTCCTGGTCATTTGACCAAGAAGTGGCTCAGCGGGCCTGAGTTGGCTCAATCAAATAGGCAGATAGCAGCTGTGAGACTCTGGATGTTCCCCTATTCTGACCGGTCATAGAAGTTCTCTACCCCACTCTGATCCACCCCTGTAATGCATATGTAAAAAATTAAGGGCAGAGGGGCCCTCTTGATTGGAATGTTGGACCCTCTATGACTGGCCTAAGCTCTGGGAGAATTAGATTTGAGGGATTGCATGCAGTTGACTACTTTCTACGAGAAGGTTTTTCTCTAATAAACCTGCATAGGTTTATTGACTTATAAAATAAACCTATTTTATACCTGCAGCATTTGACCCTGCAGGTGTTTCCATGACCCTTTTCCATGATGCATGACAATACAAGGAGTGTCCTGTGTAGGAGACTTCCGTTGACCCGTCAAAAGTGCTACCATGTGTGTTATGTAGATATGATTACAGACTTCAGTACTGTCCCTATGGTTAGTCCCATAGGCTGCCTAGCGCGTAAGGAGTGATTTAACAAATAACGAATCCATTAGCCACTAAAAATTATTTGGCCTTGGCCCTGTCTGATAGTTTGCATAAATCTTTGGCCCTTTTAGTGTCAAGATGGCATGTAAGATCAGCAAAGTAAAAGGGAAAACTCCATTTTCAGTGAAACTAGAAAAAAAATATATAAAAGAAGTGAAGAAACTTCCAAAAGCAGTGGAGAATAAGCAGGGCTCAAGCAGGAGAGAGAATCTGTGAGTTCGGAGTCAGTTTCAGTTGCTTGATTTTTCCTCCCATTATGAGTGATATTTTCTTCTCTCTTTTCATGCTTGGTAACTTTTTATTGGATGCCAGACTTTCACCTTTTTGGGTGCTGAATATAATTGTGTCCCTGTAAATATTCTTGAGCTTTGTTCTAGCATGCAATTCAGTTACTTGGAAACAGTTTGATGCTTTTGGGTCTCGCTTTTAGGATTTGCTAGGTGGACCCAGAGACGCGTTTATCCCAGGGCTAATTATTTCCCACTTCTGAGTGCTCTACCTGATGCTCCATGAATTGTGTGGCTTCCCAGTCTGGATGGTGGGAAAAGGCACTAATTCTCCCCAGTCCAGTGGATACAGTTCTCTCTAATCCTGTCGGATGATTCTTCCTCCGAAGGTTGTCCCTTTTCACATATGCAAAGATCAGCACACTACCGGGA
The DNA here is from genome assembly GCF_016509475.1 of Prionailurus bengalensis. Classification (NCBI taxonomy): domain Eukaryota; kingdom Metazoa; phylum Chordata; class Mammalia; order Carnivora; family Felidae; genus Prionailurus; species Prionailurus bengalensis. The sequence continues at coordinate 15,600,964 of NC_057349.1, read as the reverse complement.
GCTTGAAGGGGACCCTCTGTAGATCTCTGGAGTTTGCTGTCTGTGGTTCCTTCCTCTCCAATAGTCCGCCCTGTGAACTCTAGTCACTTTGCTTTCCCTGGTCTCTTAGCTCTGAATCCTCAAACCAAGGGGTCCACCAGGCCCTGAGTGGTCTCCCCTGACTGCACCATGGATTAGAAACTCTCTCAAGGCAGTAAGCTGGGGTTAATATCATGGGTCATACTTCATTTGTTGCCTGATAGCCAAGGTCTTGAAAGCAACTGTTTTGTTTATTTTATCCAGGTTTTTCGGGTGGTTGATTCAGGTGAGAGACACATCTGTCCTTGTTAGGCTACATCTTGGTTAAAAGCAGAGGACCAATAATTATTTTTAATTTTTATCCTTTTCTTTATTAGTTCCAAACATGTCAACAAAACATTTTGTCAGGGGAAAAAAATGTTAAGAAGAAATTTACCCAAGTAACAACACATTTGATACTGGAAACCTGAGTAGTACGTAAGAAATGCCATAGAGGGGTGCCTGGGTGGCTCTGTGGGTTCAGCATCCAGCTCTTGACTTCATCTCAAGTCATGATCTCATGGTTTGTGGGTTCGAGTCCTGCATTGGGCTCTGCATTGGCAGCACGGAGCCTGCTTGAGATTCTCTCTCTCCCCACCCTACTTCTCTCCCCCACTCCCTCTGTCCCTCTCTCCCTCTCCCTCTCTCCTCCCCCCACGCCCCTCCTCCATTCACACAGTCTCTGTCTCAAAATAAATAAATAAACTTAAAAAAAAAAAAAAAAAAAAGAAAGGCACAGAAGTTTAAGCCGTGTTTCCAAGAATGGGAAGAGAAGATGCTGTAGAGGGAACAGCATTTGTAGAAAAGGGGATATTTTTATCTACTCCTGAAATCATTGTGACACTATATGCTAACTAACTTGGGTGTAAATTTTAAAATAAATTAAAAAATTGTTAAAAACAAAAAAATTAATAAAAAGAAAAGAAGGGGTATTTTTGGCAAGAGGTATGGCACCCACCGCACCGCAAAGGTTGACGATGTGTATTTGGAGAATGGAGTCAGCCTGTGGAGGCTGTGTGGGTGTCATGACAGATAAGGCTTGAGAGAAGGAAGGTCGGACATAGAAGGCCGAAGGAACTTGGACCAAGAACGGTCAGGGGAAGAGGTGACTCAGATCCGAGGGAAACCTTAGAACAAATCTCAAAGACCTATAAAGGGGAGAGACCTGGAGGGAAGAGGGCCTTGCTGGAGGTGCTAAAAACCATTGCAGAGGGAGGGCAGGATGGGCTCCAACAGCTGAGAGAATATGAGAGGTCGCAGCCAACCGGGGACTCAAATCTGGGACATCTGGGAGACAGTGGCACAAAAAAGCCAACATGAGGAAGTCAGCAAGGAGCAGGTTTGAGAACTGGCCGGGTTCAATCCCAAACTAGCTAAGCCTGAGATGTGACAAAGGTCAGCATTTGATGACAATGTCCAGATGCAGCCGTAGATGGTACACCCATGGTTGGGGCGGGGGGGGGGGCGGGGGGGAACCGCAAAGCTAGGATGTTACATGCATTTTAAAATGAATTCTTGGGCATTCCATCAAATCCTGAACAAAGTGCCTATCGAGAATCCCCTCCACGTGGGGTTAGATTTCCCCCCGGTTTCCAGCAGTAGAAACTGCCTGGTACAATTCTCAACAGCAGCAGCAGAGGGTAGCAACAGCAGGTGGTTGGGAGATTCCTCCTGAGGCACCCGAGGGACTTGGAGTTCTGCCTCCAGGTATTTCCAGATGCTGCGGAAGAGAAGGCTGGCCCGGGCTTGCCAGGAAAACCACACATCCATCTTGCGGAGGGAAACGCTGAGCAAGACATCAGGGACCTCTTTATTCCCTCAAGGAAAAAGCAGAATAGCTAAATTTCAAGAGCTATGTGTATATTAAGCCACTTAATTATCTTCACAACCTGAAGAAATTGCTATTGTTATTACCATCCACATTTTGTAGGAAATGAGTTCAAGTGGACACAACTTGTAAATAAATGGTTGATATCTGGTTCCAGAGTCCACATACTTCAACATTACATTGTATTCCGTCTCCAGGAAGCGGTATTGTTATTGGAGTGTGTGTGTGTGTGTGTGTGTGTGTGTGTGTGCGCGTGTGTGTGTTTGCATTTTGGTGCCGAGAGAGTTTTTGTTAGTTTGTTTACATTTCGGGTAAGATGAATAACTTGTAGATATTTTTATCTTTTCTTTTAAACTAAGACACCGCAAGAAACAAGTTACTTTGGTTTGCGAGAGCAGAGCCACTCGAAGCGTGCTCTCGTGACTAGTGCTGGTCCCTGAACCATCATGGGTCTGCAACAAGGAGGTACAGAAATTCAGAGTAAGCATTTAGGCCCTCTTGTAGCAATTCGACAGCAATTTTAGGCCTGTTGAATCTAATAATGAAAATTGAGGGCTTGTATTTTGTATCTTTATTTTATTCCCCTAGTAGTGTATACTTATTATATTTGAGAAAAGTGAAATCCACAACAGATTGGACTTTTTTATTTTTAAAAAGCTGGTTCTTCGCCGCAAGATTGCTTGAAATCACTGCAGTAGAGTTCATAACACAGACATAACGGTCTGTAGGGCTTGGGACAGGTTCCTTTTATGCGGAAATGAGCAGCTAACACGGTTATTACAACATAGAGGTGCTAAAAAATTATGAAAAGACAGATGGAGTATGGAATAACTTTTTAAAACCCTGTTCTCAGGTATTGCTGAAGTGCAGACATTTGACACAGCAAAGGATTCTGAGGTCCATGTAATAAAAGAGGCTTTCGTCTTGATCTATTCCTAATCACTTACCTTAGAAAATACCTGATTTTCAGTTGAAAGGTGAGCCCTTGGTCTCCTCCATCCAGCTTTGGCATCAAAAAGTTACTATTTAGGAATGTAGGGGGGAAATTTTTCTAAAAGAAGTGGCATTTCTCAGGGAACAACAAAAATCAAACAAAAAACAACTTGTCAAGGCATAAGTAAAATTTTAAAATGGGGGCAGTGGGGCGCCTGGGTGGCTCAGTCGGTTAAGTGCTGGCCTTCAGCTCAGGTCATGATCTCGAGGTTCAGGAGTTCGAGCCCCACATCAGGCTCTCTGCTGTCAGCACCCAGCCCGCTTCAGATCCTCTGTCTCCCTCTCTCTCTGCCCCTCCCCATTCACTCTCTCTCAAAAGTAAATAAACATTAAAAAAAAAATTAAAATGGGGGTGGAGTTTGTTAGGGTAAAGGAGAAAAAAAGTGAACCGTTCGTGGCTCACTGGCAAGTGTTTTCCTCCTCTGAGGAAATAAAGGGGAAAATGCTTAGTTGTCTTGATTCAGGAGAACCCACTTCAGAGTGCACCAACACGGAGTAGATATCCATCCATGTAATATGATTTGCCAGGATGTGTTTCCCAATTCCCGCCCCCCCCCCCCAGCATGCCTCCCCTGCTCCTGCTCTGCATTTAAATGCCCTTCTTTGGGGGTGCCTGGGTGGCTCAGTCGGAGGAGCGGGTCCGACTTCAGCTCAGGCCATGATCTCATGGTTCACGAGTTCGAGCCCCGCATGGGGCTCTGTGCTGACAGCTCAGGGCCTGGAGCCTGCTTCCTATTCTGTGTCTCCCTCTCCCTCTGCCCCTCTCCCCCTCACGCTCTGTCTCTTTCTCTCAAAAATAAATAAACGTTAAGAAAAAATTATAAATGCCCTTCTTCGACTTACGATTCTGCCCACTATCAGAAAGCAAGGAGCCCTGGAAGGACCAGTACATGCAACCAAACTGATCGCTTGTATCCTGGTGTGGACAAGTTTATCAGACCGACCCAGAGAGCGGGATGGGAAAGAAGGGCTCGAGGGGCCTGGCAGTGCTTCAGGTGTTCATTCCCATTGAGCAAACACTCCGAGTCACCGCTGTGTGCCAAGCACCGGGAACGCACGTCCCCGCCCCCAAGGAATTGACCGTCTACTGAAGGAGATACAAATGAATCCAGAAAAATCACGCAGATATTGGATGCTTTCACGCATATACAAGGTGATGTAGAGGGGTCAGAGGAGAATGCATGCAGCCTGGGGCAGAGGGCGGGGCTGTGCCAGCCGTAGCCAGAAAGCTTAATGGGGAGGTGGTTGGAGCCTACTGGTGACTGTGAGACCTTGGGCCTTTTCTCTGAATGAAGAGGGGAGCCTTCTGCAGAGGGGTGACATGATCGGACTCATATTTTACTAAAGAAGAAAACAAAACAACAACAACAATCCAGGGGGCGCCTGGGTAGCTCAGTTGGTTGAGCATCCAACTCTTCATTTTGGCTCGAATCGTGATCTCAGGGTCATGGGATCAAGCCCCACACTGGGATCCGTGCTGAACATGGAGCCTACTTAGACAGCTGAAGTCGGGTCTTTGAGGAGTGACCTAAATCAAAAGTCAAGTCAGGTGTGGCCACTGCTGAGAATTTGGAAGCTAGCTCTTGGTGGGTCAGAGTGGGGGAACTTCCTGTCGGGGTGTCACAGGGCCGTCAGAAACAAGACCGAATTTCTCAGCCTTGCAGGCAGGTGTGGCCATGAGACTTAAGTCCTGGACCAAAGGATGCGACAGGGCCGGTATGTGCAAAATTTGGGGTCATACCCTCAAAGAGAAGGGACACGTTCTCCCATTTCCTTTTTCCTGCCGCCTGGAATGCAAAGACAGGGGCGAGCCATCTAGAACCACCCAGACAAAGTCAACTTCCTTTGGAAAGGAAAGACAGAGCAACCAGACCAAGAAGCCAGGTGCATGACACCTTAGCCGAGACCACCCACTACTCCTGCTTCAGCTGTTATGAGAGAGAAAAATATCCTTATCTTGCTTAAGCCTCTGCTGTTTTAGACTCTGTTTTATGCAGCCAAGCTTATATTCCAATGAACACAGACTTCCAGACAAATATCCCCCCAAGACCACTGCTTTGAAGGCCATAAAACCAATTCGAACAGAGATGTGAACACAAAGGTGCCAACTTCACATCTGGAAGAAGGTCAGCGACAGAGAGGAGATGAGAGAGCTCTTTGTGGGCTAAGAAGAAGTCTCGGCAAGATCACTCCTACCCCCATTCTGAGCGCTTTTAGCCTTGGACTGCTGTTAAGTTATTCTGAACCTAGTCCTCTTTCCATCCCTGTGAAGCCTTTACTCTCTTCATTTTCCACCCTTATCCAAGTCATTTTGCCATCACTCCTCCTCCAAAATGCCTGAAACGAAAGCTAATCTCTCTTACGCCTGACCCGATTATCCTAAATTTCAAATCAGAGGCGACTCAATTCCAGTCTCCCAAAGGACTCTCTTAGCACTCCTCCCCTATGGCCTCACACGTCCTCAGGTTGGATTCTCCTGATGTGTGGTTCCCAAGAGGACCCTGAGACCATTTGCTGAGCCCAGAGGTGGCTTACCCAGTGTAAGTTCACCCTTTCTCCCTCTTCCCACAAACGTGTATTAAGCCCTTATTCTTGGCCAGGGATCATACTGGGCACCAGCCTGGACCACTGGCCCCGGGCGACACACGTGCGAAGTCCAGGCATCGTGTGACACAGGTGTTCGGTGACTCACTTCTGTCTGTAGGATTTAAGGCCGTATGTATGTGTGATGCAGGTACGGGGAAGGGAGTATGTGAGAACTTTTCTGCATGGGGTCGGAGCAGAATTTCAACACAATGTAAAGAATGAAAGTCTCATTTTAAAATTAAAAAAAAATGTTTAAATGTTTATTTATTTTTGAGACACCGAGAGACAGAGTGTGAGCAGGGGAGGGTCAGAGAGAGGGGGAGACACAGAATCCGAAGCAGGCTCCAGGCTCTGAGCCATCGGCACAGAGCCCGATGCAGGGCTCAAACTCATGAACTGTGAGATCATGACCTGAGCTGAAGTCAGATGCTTAACCGACTGAGCCACCCAGGCACCCCTTTAAATTTGTTTAATGTTTATTTATTTTTGAGAGAGAGAGAGACAGACAGACAGAGTGCAAACGGGGGAGGGGCAGAGAGAGGAGACAGAGAATCCGAAGCAGGCTCCAGGCTCTGAGCTGCCAGCACAGAGCCCGACATGGGGCTCAAACTCACGGACCGTGAGATCATGACCTGAGCTGAAGTCGGACGCTTCACCCAGGGGCCGCTGACAGTCTAACTTTAAACAGGTGGGTGATAGGTAGTCCTAAAAGAAAGCCAACTTAGAATTTTAGGACATTTCCAGAAATCAACATGCTAGTACACCTTAACATTTATTTATTTTATAAAATAAATTGCACTGCAGACCTCAGCTCAAATTAATATTCTATTGGGGGGCGCCCGGGTGGCTCAGTCAGTTGAGTGTCTGACTTCGGCTCAGGTCATGATCTCCCCGTTCTTGAGTTCAAGCCCCGCATCGGGCTCTGTGCTAACGGCACAGAGCCTGCTTGGGATCCTCTCTCTGCCCCTCCCTCCTTCTCTCTCTCTCTCTCTCTCAAAATAACTTAAAATTTTTTGAATAAAAAAAATGAGTGTCCTCCTGGTTTATGAAGCAAGTCCAATGGGAAGTCAAAGGGGTCTGAATATTTCTATCAACACAGAGCTGCAGTTTGCAAACTGTGGATTGTAAAGAGTCCTCTTTGCTTTGGATCACCAGGAACACTTTCTCCTTGGAAGTGGTCTCTCAGATGCCGCCTGGCGCTCTTGGCCTGGCCCTTCTCCTTAGCGCCTGATCAGTGGGAGATTGTTAGCACTATCAGAGGCGGGAAGTGCCGGGGTAAAGGTAGCAGTGGTCAGACATCGCTGGCCGTTCGCAACGTAATCTGCTCTCCGTACAGATGTTGGTTAGGCTATGACATCTGTCATTTGGTATCTGTGTCACCCGTGGCAAGTTGCTCAGCCTGTCTGAGCGCTGGATGTGGAAGAGGGTAACCCACAGTGAGGGTGGTTGTAGGATTAAAGGAAGGCACCGTCACCCTTGGCACACTTCCGTGGCTGAAGAAGGTTCCAGCTCCTGCCAACTGTCTGTGGACAAAGTTCTTGCCCTCCTACCTCCGCTCCCTTGTATATTCGTCTTTTCTGGCGAATCACTATAGAGCTACCGGCCCCGCCTATGCACAGCCGGAGCCACACCCCCTCTCTGCACCACTGGCCATGGAACCCACTTCTCTATAAAGTCCTGCTCCCCCTGGGCAGTCCTGAGTGCCACACCACCCACTCACTCTTACTTTGGCCCCTGTCTTGGGGTCCCTCATCCACCAATCAGCAGACGCCAAGGCCCACTAGCCCTTATCTGTGCAGATTGTCTGTCTTCCATCAACCCCACGTAGGCCAATCAGGGCAAGGTAAGGCGTCCCTAGAACCTTGTGAAAAAGGTGGGGGAGACAGAGAGACTTGGCCCACCTCTCTGCCTTCCCCAAACCCGCTCCTTTTCAAGTGGGTGCCATACTGAAAAACGATCTGACCAGTCAAGTATCTTTCGGGCAAAATCAACAAGCAGCTTTCATCGGGACTATTTGTACTTTAGTGCGGGTAAACCTCTAGCCGGTAGGACGAAGTTTCAGCTATAAACAGTGGGACGGGAAGAGAGAATTGCGGGAGTCCAGCCGTTCCAGACCCTCAAATCGGACTAGCTGGGCCAGTTTATTTCACCGCAAGGCAGGTTCTACTCATCGGAGGATTGTACAAGGAGCTTGTTGCCTAGGTGGCCTTGAAAAGATGTCTTAGGATGCACATATTATAAAACCAAAAGGTTGGAGAAGCTGCCTTGGAGGCCACTCTGTCTAATCAGGATTTAACAATAGAAGTTACAACTGGGGCACCTGGGTGGCTCAATCCGTTAAGCATCCCAATCTTGATCTCAGTTCAGGCCTTGATCTCAGCATGGGGAGTTCAAGCCCCATGTTAAGCTCCCCGCTGAGTGTGATGCCTACTTTAAAAAAAAAAAAAAAAGAACAAGAACCAAAATCTGTAACGAACTTATCAAACTCCACACCCGAAAAACAAATAATCCAGTGAAGAAACGGGCAGAAGACATGAATAGACACTTCTCCAAAGAAGACATCCAGATGGCCAACAGGCACACGAAAAGATGCTCGTCACTCCTCGTCAGAGAAATACAAATCAAAAGCACACTGAGATACCACCTCATGCCGGTCGGAGTGGCTAAAGCGAACAAATCAGGAGGCTATAGGTGCTGGCGAGGATGCGGAGAAACGGGAACCCTCTTGCGCTGTTGGTGGGAATGCAAACTGGTGCGGTCGCTCTGGAAAACCGTGTGGAGGTTCCTCAAAAAATTACAAATAGATCTACCCTATGACCCAGCAATAGCACTGCTAGGAATTTACCCCAGGGATACAGGAGTGCTGATGCAGAGGGGCACTTGTACCCCAATGTTTATAGCAGCGCTTTCAACCATAGCCACATTATGGAAAGAGCCTAAATGTCCATCGAGGGATGAATGGATAAAGAAGATGTGGCTTGGGGCACTTGGGTGACTCGGTTGGGCGTCCAATTTCAGCTCAGGTCATGATCTCACGGTCCGTGAGTTTGAGCCCCGCATCGGGGCTGCTGACAGCTCAGAGCCTGGAGCCTGTTTCGGATTCTGTGTCTCCCTGTCTCTCTCTTCCCCTCCCCCACTCATGCTCTGTCTCTGTCTCTGTCAAAAATAAATAAACATTAAAAAATTTTTTTCAAAAATAAAAAAGAAGATGTGGCTTATATATACAATGGGATACTACTTGGCAATGAGAAAGAATGAAATCCTGCCATCTGCAGCAACGCGGATGGAACTGGAAGGTATCATGCTGAGTGAAATAAGTTAGAGAAAGATGGGTATCATGTGTTTTCACTCATATGCGGATCCCGAGAAACTTGACAGAAGGCCATGGGGGAAGGGAAGGGGAAAAAATAGCTATAAACAGAGAGGGAGGGAGGCAAACCATAAGAGACCCTTAAATACAACAAACTGAGGGTTGATGGGGGAAAGTGGGTGATGGGCAGGGAGGAGGGCACTTGTTGGGATGAGCACTGGGTGTTGTATGTAGGCCAAGTTGACAATAAATTATATTTTTAAAAAAAGAAGTTAAAACATCCCCACAAATACAAAAAAAATGAATCACAGACCCAAGCAAAAAACTGAACAGCACACAAAAACCCCATTAGTCATAAAGGCAGGAGGGAGTGCAAGAATGTGTGGAATCCGCACATCTTGAACGCTTACCTGTGTCCCTGAGAACTTCTAGGCGCCATGATGAAACTGAAGACCTGACGCCCAGAATACTAACCTCAGCCAACAGCAAGGGGAGAATACGGGAAAGAGAATTGAAGGCACCTGTCCAGATCAGAACACCAAACGAAAAGCATGGCCCTCATTTGTAGCCAGCTGCACTTGAGTCTCCCGAATTCAAGCTGACAAAGGAAGGCCTGTGGGGTAGCTCACTGGCTGTGGAAGGCCTTTTGCCTCTACCTCTCCTCTGGGAAAGGCACGTTCTCTACGACAGAAATGGGGTGGGCAGGGGGGCATCTGCGTTGAAGGTGGGACACCGGTGCGTGCAACATGACATCCAGATCTCTGCTGTCCCCATGGTGACCGGGGCCACAGCTGGGAAGTTCCTAGGGTCCTTCCATTTTTAGTTTTTTTCCTTCCAAAAAAATTTTTTTAATGTTTTTATTTATCTTTGAGACGGAGAGAGAGCATGAGCAGGGGAAGGGCAGAGAGAGAGGGAGACCCAGAATCAGAAGCAGGCTCCAGGCTCCGAGCTGTCAGCACAGAGCCCGACGCGGGGCTCGAACTCACGGACTGTGAGATCATGACCTGAGCTGAAGTCGGATGCTTAACCGACGGAGCCACCCAGGCACCCCTCTTTTTCTTTCTGAAGGAATTCCTAGACATTACGGGTTGGCTTGACTATTGACATAGTATGGTTGATACACTATCACCTTGAAATAATTTCCCATCTTCCCCCTGCCTTCTCAGCTTATGACTTAAGTGTTAGGAGGCAGAGTATGGGGAGGGTGGAATATCAAGCCATTTGGTTTTCTGGGAAGACCAACGTGACCATCCCCCAAAATATATAGGTGTGTATATATTAGGCACCTGGCTAAGGAAACACCTGACCAACATGTTCCCTTTCTCTACCCGGACCCATTCTACTTGTTTTTCACGCAGACAAGCTCCATGAAGATTAATCACAGCTGATGAGTATACTTTTTGCAGAGCCAGAAAAAAAAAAGAAAGAAAGAAAAGTAAAAAGGAGGAGTTAGGAAGAAAGGCAGGTAGCTGGTAGCTGGCTAGAAGCAAAAGGACTCAGATGCCCGTGAATATGGGGGAAGCTGGTTGAACGTGAAAGCCGTCTGCTCTCCAGATAGACTGCTGAATACCCAGCGGAACTACTTAGGGCAGAGTAAGAATACAAAGCACTCTAGCAGCTTCCTTTTTTGGCATCTGTTCGCCTGAGCATCAACTTCTTTTAGGCTCGACCCATATTTGTCCATACTGGAAAAACACAAGGTTGACAGGCTCACAATATTCTTGCCCATCCTAGAGAGAGTTAAATCAATATTAGCAATTCTAAGCCGAAGACCAGTTCTGACCTGTTGAAAGCTCTTAGAATCTGAGATTTATTTTTCTGCTAGAAAAGACTTTAGGAGACTATCAGCTGGCTCTGTGACTTGAAGAAAGGAAAGAAGTATTTAAAAAAAAATTTTTTTTTACATTTATTTTTGAGAGACAGAGAACTGTGAGGGAGGGGCAGAGAGAGAGGGAGACCCAGAATCCGAAGCAGGCTCCAGGCTCCGAGCTGTCAGCACAGGGCCCCACGCGGCGCTCGAACCCACGAACGGTGAGATCGTGACCTGAGCCGAAGTCGGATGCTTAACCAACTGAGCCACCCAGGCGCCCCAAGGAAGGCATTATTAATGCAATTTCTGTTTTGGAGTAAGGCAGCTGAACCGTAGAAGAGAGGAATTAATTTTCCCAAAGTCCTGCAGCCAGTAAGGGGTGGGGAGTTAGAATCGAAGCCACCCCCTTTGGCAAAGTCCTGTCTTACGTCCTGTTGTCTCTCTGGCTGATGAGTGAAATCACGATGCGTTCCAAGGAATCAATCCCTTCCATGCTGGGAAGAGGCAGTGGGGAGCCAACAGGTGGTTACTCACAAGGCTGCTGAAATCTGCAAAGGGAGTAACAGGAGTGTTTCTGGAACCCTGGCTGTCCATTAGAACCATCAGAAGGCCTGTGATTGAGCCCCCTCCCCCCTCCCCTTTGTGATTTCTGATTTGGCAGGTCTGGGGTGGGACTGGCCATTTGTATGTCTAACAAGCTCCCCCGCTGAGGCCGATGCCATGAACTCATCAGGACACCGTTTGGACAAACTCTGACCCAGAGGCAACTCTTCAAACTACGATTGTTCGTCCTGAGCCTAAGAGTCTGTTGTGCCCCCTTAGAGAGGACTCGGGGTGCACAGTTGGGCAAGAGGGTGGTTCTGATTAGGAATCCCAGTAAAAAATGATCACAGAGCACATAACTCCCATTATCCTATGTACTATTTCTCAGGTGTCCTGGAGCACGAAAAAGTTGCCAACTAGCAATCCAGAATATAAAGGTCAGAATTGAAAGGTTGATCTTATTTTATGTTTATTTATTTTGAGAGAGAGAGAGAGAGAGAGAGAGAATCCAAGGAGGCTCCGTACTGCCAGCACAGAGCTCATTGCGGGGCGCAAACTCACGAACCTTGAGACTGTGACCTGAGCCAAAACCAAGGGTCAGACGTTAACCTCCGGAGACACCCAGGCGCCCCGATCATATTGCTTTTCTTAGCTTCAAGTAAAGTCTCTTGAAACTCATGCTAGAACTAGTTAATCCTCGCAAACAGCTCTAAAAAGGCTATAAATGGTCTATTATCAGGCGTTGTGGCAAGCCAGTAACCCAGAGCAAGAAAAGCAGGATACAGGGAGATCCGGGGCCTGTCTTTCCCCCGTGGGGCTTGTCTGGACTCCTCTACTGCACCTTATAGGGTAATTGCCAGGACTTCGGTCACAGAATGAGGTCTGAGAACAATCTGCTCTCAGAGGAAAGGCAGCAGTGAAACAAAAACACAATGGGCGCGGCAGCCTCCTGGTTCTCTGAATTTAACCAGCAGTCTCTGCTGCTCCCTGGATCCCGAGTCTCCGCGCTGAACCATGCCTGAGCCGGGCAAGTCCACAATGGAAGGAATCGTGCGTGAGTTGGTAAAAATCCGACAGAGGGGGCAGTGGAATAGAAGTCACAGAGGCGCTGACGGTGTTGGTGACCCAGGGGGAGAGTGTTACATGATGAGCCATTCTCGAGAGGCGGCTATTAATCTCCGATGCACTTGTAAACCCAGAGCCGTGCCTCACCCAACCCAAGATCCCTTCCACAAAACGCTGAGATGTTGATGTGCGCAGTGGCACAGCATAATGTCACGCTCTAGAGAGTGACAAAACACAAAGCTTGGGGGAATTCTAATCCCCAACCGAATAACCTCCCCCCCGCCCCGTCCGACCCTACTGGTGGGATTGGGGCAAACCCACAGAACCAAGCTGCTCGAATGTGGGAGGCCTTGAGACTTTGAGACTTGAGATTTTAAGTGATTCCTTAACAGGGAGAGACAAGAATTTAGGGACCCCCGGTAACTTTGCCAGGTCACTACGGCCCCTTTGGCCAGTGTCTGAGTTGGCGCCCTGCGTCAGTCTGCGGCCAAAGCCGTGCTGTTCGTTGATTTCTCTGAGTGACACAGAAGGACTGAGGCTCTGGGGGAATCTATCCGGCTGGGGTTGTAGGTTTCACGGTGCCGTACTCCGGACCCGCTTTTTTTCCCTAAAATCTGAACTGCCCCAGGGTATGGATCGATGGAAGTAGTTTCCACCCTACAGACACACCACGTGGTGTTGAATTTCAGGGGATTTAACTTATCTGAACATATCACTTGTGAAAAGGCTCTTTCTAATACCTTTAGCCGGGGTCAAGGACGCCAAAAGGCCGGTTACAGAAAGTACAAGGAGGCTTTAAGCACAAACTTTGGGGGTTGTTTGTGACCCGGGCTTGAATTGTTTCACAAGCCCTGGCCTAATTTCTGCAAAGCTTTCAACGCTGAGGATGAAAGGCATTCCAGAGCTGAAAAGGATTCTGTCCTCAGAAGTGCTGGGCCTACCAGCTCTCTGCTGACTTCTGACAGGCTTCGGAGAGGACCCTTTCATACTGGCTAACACTCATGGTAACAGCCGCGCCCTAGAAACGAGATCATCTTTTTCCGTAAAGAAATACACATCATCCTTGGCTTGCAGGTTCTCCAGCGCGACAGGGCTCTGGGTGGCGGCAAAGAGGCTTATGAGAGTAGGCGTCCCCTGACCTGATCAGGGAAAGAGATACAGAGGAGGAGGCTCCGTCACCTGGAAAGCTTAAAAAAATTTTTTTTTGTTTTAAGTTTTGGTAAAGTACACAAAACATAAAATGGACCAACGTAACCATCTTTAAGGGTAGCGGTCAGTGGCCCTTGGCACGTTCACATGATTGTACAACCATCAGCACCCTCTCTCTCCAGTTTTAAAATCTTTTAATGAGGGGCGCCTGGGTGGCGCAGTCGGTTAAGCGTCCGACTTCAGCCAGGTCACGATCTCGCGGTCCGTGAGTTCGAGCCCCGCGTCAGGCTCTGGGCTGATGGCTCAGAGCCTGGAGCCTGTTTCCGATTCTGTGTCTCCCTCTCTCTCTGCCCCTCGCCCATTCATGCTCTGTCTCTCTCTGTCCCAAAAAATAAATAAACGTTGAAAAAAAAATTAAAAAAAAATAAAATCTTTTAATGAGAATTTTAATGTAGATTTCTTTTTAGAAAGCCATTAAAAAGAGTGAGGCCGGGGTGTCCGGGTGGCTCAGTCGGTTAAGCGTCCGACTTGGTCTCAGGTCATGATCTCACGGTCCGTGAGTTCGAGCCCCACGTCGGGCTCTGTGCTGACGGCTCAGAGCCTGGAGCCTGCTTCCGATTCTGTGTCTCCCTCTCTCTCTGCCCTTCCCCCGCTCATACTCTGCCTCTCTCTGTCTCTCAAGACTAAATAAAAATATAAAAAAAAATTTTTTTTAACAATAAAAAAATAAAAAGGAGGAGGTCGATCTTATATGCTGATGCGGAAGGATGTTAAAAATACATTATTAAGAGAAAGAGCCAGACACAGAGCAGTGTGCACAGCATAGAGAACATTTGTGTGAGTGCTCAGATAACTTCAGGGAGAGGATACAGATTCTTGGTGGGGGTTACCTCTAGAAAGTGGAAATGTGGGTCTGGGATGGAAGGGATTTTAACTTTCATTGTATACCTCTTTCACAGGGTAGGCTTTTAAAAAAGTGTCTTTTTTTTTTTAATGTTTATCTTTTGAGAGAGAAAGAGAGAGAGAGACAGAGTGCAAGCTGGAGAGGGGCAGAGAGAGGGAGACACAGAATCTGAAGCAGGCTCCAGGCTCCGAGCTGTCAGCACAGAGCCCGACGCGGGGCTCGAACCCGAGAACCGCGAGATCATGACCTGAGCTGAAGTCAGACGCTGAACCGACTGAGCCACCCAGGCGCCCCAAGAAACAATATATACTAAGTCACCAGGAAAACAGGTAGGTAGATTCTCATCACGCAGCCTCGGTTTGGATGAATGAAAGCAACATGTGATTATAAACAGGGAAGGGAGAAACCTGGATGTCACAGGCAACCTGATGAGAGAGAGGAGCCAGGTCAGAGCTGAGGACCGAGCCAAGGGTCCAAGATGGCAGAGGCCAGGACTAGATGTAGCCGATGAACAGCCGGGCCTGCTGGGCTGGGTCCACTCCATCCGGGGACTTCCTTCAAGAACGCTCTGGTACCAGAGGCGGAGGCAGATGGGAGTGGCGTCCTGGTGGCCAAGGTCTTTGGAAGCTGAGGAGGGGCGAAAGACCCTGTGTGTGCACAAAAAAAGGGGGGGTGGTGCTGAATAACCGATTCTTCAGTGGAGGGTGTGTCCCCGGGGCCCAGGAGGGAGACAGCAGGGGGGAGACGGCAGATGATGAATCCTTGAAGACTTCGGGTTTGGGAGAGTGGCAAACGGGAAAAGCACCAAGAAAGGAGGGTGGCATCCAAGATACACTTGGCGTCTGGTGCCCATTTAACACAGAGGCTGGCCCTGGAAATTGTCCAGCGAATGCCAACAGCTTGCTCTGAGCCGCTCTAGAGGCGAGTCAGCCAGCCTTTTTAAGGTTCCCGTAAGACTTCCTCCTTCATTCCTTTTTGTCTGCTCTCCTCGCCCTCACCCAAGCTGTTCTCAGAGCACAGATGAGGCCTGCCAGTCACAGAGGAACCATATTTCAGATACCTCATGTAACAGTTACTTACCTCTAGAACCTTCCCTATCTTACGTGCATAACTCTGGCCTTTCATCTGTTTTCCCCATCATCTGCTTTTACCCTGGGCACGAACTCCCACTCCCTTCCCCCTGCCCAGCCGCCGCCCTCCCTTCCCCTCGCTGCCCCCCATGACTGCCAGCTCCCCCTTCTCTTTCCCCTCCCCCTCCCTTGCCTCCCACGCGCTTCATCAGTGATCCGTAGAGTGTTAGTCCGTCACAGCCAGATTGATACACGGCTGTTCTTTCCAGGCCAGCTCTTCTCCACCGTTTCATGGCAGGAACCTGAATGTCAAGTGCAGACTCAGCCTGGCATGTTGAGGAGTGACTGACTGACTTCTCCGGGCTCCCCTGTTAGCTCCCACATCCCGGACAAGCAGCCTCTGAAGGCTTAGAGGGACAGTGGGGGGCTCTGGTCTTGCTCCCCACCCCACTCCTGACCCTTGTTATCTCACTGGCTGTCATGGCTTCCTGGGCCTGGATTTTGAGTAGTCTGGAGTGATTCCTCCTTCCAAAGGCAGCCTCAAACAGCCCACAGCCCTTGTCTGACTTCTGACTTCTGATTTAGACCCCTTGGTGCTCTCTAAAAAGGGTGTTAGTGCCTCGGGGGAGTTCCAGACTGAGGACTGCTTAGAGCCTTGGGGGCTGTGGACATGCTGTCCGTATCTGCAGCCACACAAGACGCTCTTAGGGGTCCCCTCCTTCCTGATGGCCAATGATGAATGAGCCAGAGACAATGGGATGCACATACGTATACGATCCAGACTGCGATTCTGGGATTGACACCCGTCAGTGTGCCAGTCATTGACCAAGAAATGAATTAATCTAGAACTGCCCAAGAAGGGGTCCTAAAAAATTATTGAGTCCTTCATTTTCACGCATTCCTAAAGAGAGAGGGTTCCAAATGATACAAGGCGACCAGAACCTGTGTAAAAGCAGGAGAGCAAGGTGTTAACCAGAATTAGGATGACGCTTTAGAGGAAATCCAACGACGGGTTGAGATGTGGGGAGCACGTCTTGTAGAGCCGTGGTTGGCCCCCAGCTGTGCTCTCAGGCTGTTACAGCTCAAGTCTTGGGAATTTAGCCGGCAGATGTAGGTGCAGAAGAAGTCTGAACTTGAATGCACAAGGCAAAGGATTTTAAATATTCTGTACCAGCTTTTTTGCAGAGGTTTTGGCTTAAGTAGGCTGTAAAACTGTCTATCTGGTTGTGAATTGGCCCAAACTCTTCTGCGGGGGCGTCTTTTTCGTCCTTGTCTCGGACAGCCTTCCAGCAGGGGGCACTGTGACTGCAGAGTGTACCCGCCCAGGGATATCTAGGCGGAGGGATCTTTTCTGCTTAGGCAAGAGTAACGTGGCCCGTGGGTTCGTAACATGGGAGCCTGCTCTCTAGACCGAGGTGAAATTATCTTTCTCGTTTCTGTACAGAATCCTGCATACTTTGTATAGGTGTGATTCTCATAATAATTGGTGCAGTGATTTTGATGTTCAGACTGAACCAGCCAGACTTGTCCCAACAGGTGCTAAGAATGCACCAGATAAAAAAGCAGGTGAGAAGAGAAATGGGAAAATGGTTCTGTGTGCGCGTGTGCAGCAGCGGGCGGAGGGCAGCGCCGAGAGGTGGGTGGGCATAGGTGGACACGCAGGTTTCTCTTCCTTTACCCTTGTAAACGATTCGAATGCCTTGCAACACAATTGCATCCGTTCTTTTTAAGCAACGACCGAAGGACTGTGAAAG
The DNA here is from genome assembly GCF_016509475.1 of Prionailurus bengalensis. Lineage (NCBI taxonomy): Eukaryota > Metazoa > Chordata > Mammalia > Carnivora > Felidae > Prionailurus > Prionailurus bengalensis. Next base: position 15,583,895 of record NC_057349.1, on the reverse strand, counting down.
CAACGCTTGTCGGGTCCTGTGATGTCATACGAGGCAGTAGAATCCCTGGTTTACAAAACAGGAAATGGGCTTGAATGGAAAGAAACCAACATCACTAGGAGATTCCAAATGTGTAGAGGCACAAATGGCTCCTGGATTGCAAAGGTGCATAAATGCTAAGGTGAGTGCAGTCTCCCATCAGGGCCGGGTGTCAGGCCACTCTGGTGCCCGGACGACTAGACCCCATCACCACCATCCCTTATACTCGGGCAGATGGCACCTTTAGCTTTGGCAAAGCACTTATCCTTACTGCCTTCTTCAGAACCTTCAGAACAGGTCCTTGATTTACCGCAGTGCCGTAAGATGTGCGTGTTACACGTGCACTGTAATAATCCATGGAGAGGCAGGCTGTCCAACGGTCTTAATGGACGGATTGCGATCTGAATTCATTAACATCAGGGCCTGCTCGTGAAGGAGTGAATGACGAGATTGCGGCTTTGTGAAATTATGTCTAATTCCTATTTTTTTTTACGTTTATTTATTTCTAGAGAGAGAATGAGTGGGGAAGGGGCAGTGAGAGAGGCAGAGAATCCCGGGCAGGCTCTGCGCTTATCAGTGCAGACTCCGACGCGGGGCTCGATCCCACAAACCGTGAGATCATGGCTGGGCCGAAATTGAGAGCTGGCACTTAACCGACTGAGCCGCCCAGGCGCCCCTCCTAACTGTTCTTAAGTGATGGGAAAGCATGGACCGTAAGATCTATCTATGTGCAGAGAAGTGGAAAGACAGCAGGAGGTGGAAAGGAAAAGCCAGCCCATCCATGGGGAATCTCATTAGGCTGAGCTCCATCCAAGATGGTTGCTCTTACATGCTGCTGACAACGAATTAAGCAAAGATGCTCTTGTAAGGATGCTCTTGTTGGGCCCATTAGAGTATCTTTCCGAGCTTGGTGTGAGATATTAGGTTAAGGTATTAAAATAATAGAATTCTAAAACCCGCTCCCCCATTGTAAAGTCTACATTGTCATCTTGTTGTCCGGACTAAGCTTTCACATACACACACACACACACACACACACACAGCCCTCCAGGCATCCTCAGCACCCCCCCTCCCCCAGCCAGGTGGCCTCAGGTAGATTATCTCCCCTCCACCTCCACATTTCCAAAATGATGTTTTGTACCAGACTGCTCTAAAGCACCTCCAGTTCTAACATTCAGTGAATCTTTAGGACAGTTGATTCCCACGGTCAGTTTCACGGATGCTGACACATGAACAGCATCCCCCACACCACACACACACACACACACACACACACACACGAGAGGTACCACCATCATTCCTTCCCACCCATGTTCTTGCCTCAGAGCCCACAGACTGGCCAGGTACCTAAGTCATGAGCCAGAGCACCCGGGTCTAAGAACAGGAAAACAGAAGGAATTGTAGCTTCTCTTCCATCTTTATTGGCTACTTCATTTCCTTATCCCACCAATGCAGGTCGGGGAGGGCAGCAAAAGGCCATGTGTAAGGTGGCACATGCCAGCTGGCTGAGCGATGCTAACCACGGTCCCCTGAGTCTTGCAGCAGCAACAGTGGGCATCTATCAGCTCCTGGGTCTGGAGCTCAGACTGCATGGCCCAAGGACCGCCCCCCCCACCGCTCCACCGCAGGGACCATCTCCTCCCACAGTAAGTTTGGCCTTAAAAACACTACAAACAGTTGCATTCATTGTCCTTTTTTTTTTCCTTTTTCTTTTTGCCTTTAATAATAAAAAAAGAAAACCAAAACCTTCTATAATTTATAAGCTATTTTTTGCTATCTACATTATATATAAAATATAGACTCTGTTTACTGTATAACACACATCTTTTCCCCTTGATAAATAACTCTTTAAAATATCTAGTATACATGCCTTGACTTTTTATATATAAGTTTGGTTTTATACATATACATACATATATATATATACTCATGTTTGTAAAACACAATAAATACATACTTGACAATACCAACCAAACAAATGTAATTTGGGTTAAAAAAAAAAAAAAAAGAAAAAGAAGAAAAAGAAGTAGTAAAAGCACCAGGCAGCAAACAGAAAGCCATAATTGCTAGAAACTTCTCCCTCCCCTGGGCAAGGCACAGGGCAGAATACTAAATATATTTAAATATGTTCGGATGCCTGAAGGAGAAGGAGGGGCACAAAGTAGCTGGTGGGGTCACTTGCTTTTGTTTTGTTTCTCAACCTGGGGTTAGACCAGAGTCACAGGTAGGTCATTGCGTTTATAAGGAGAAACCATGGGGGCTCATCCAACGGCTTAGCCCTTGTGACGGCTTAGCCCTTGTGACGGCTGCAGAGGACAGCAGAGATCAGGACGGGGAGTGACAGAAACAGCACGACCCTACGGCTACGCGGTAGGCCCTGCCCACACTGGCCCAGGCCAGCTTTTGACGCTTCACTAAGCGGAGAGCTACTACTGCATGCGACGCGTCTTGGGATTACTCTACTTGCTGCTGGTTTCAGCAAAAAGAGGGCACAACAGATTCAAGATGGTTCAGCAGTGCAACACTTTAGTAGCCTGGCCAAGAGCCAGGGGCTTCGGGGGCCCTCGCTCCAGGAAATAGGGACTGACCTGGGGAAGAGAAGGCTCAGGAGGCCACCGCCTTCCGCTGCTAACGGCTGTGGTCACTTGGCTACGGTGCTGGCCTCACCTCCAGGCTCAGACCACCGAGCTCATCACCCCTGACGGCAGCGCGGGAGGACTTCGCTCCTCTTGCGGGAGGTCCTGGGAGCCCGACTCAGTCAGGGTCGTCCCTGGAGACTCAGCACTGCCATTGGCCGGCTTCCCTGCCTGGGGGGGGGGGGCGGGGGGGGCAGCGGCAGGGGTGGGGGTGGGGGGTGCGGACAGGCCAGGTAGAACATGCCAGCTGCTGCTTAAGACTGAAGCCGCACTGCAGACGCACACGGCTTTCCTTTCATGGCCCCCCTCCCCTCCTCCCTGTCCCAAAAAGGACTGGAGCGCACGGGCTCTGAGAGTTTGTTTTCAACGAGCTCTCCAAGGTCATGGCTTCCGCCCTGTAAAACTTCAGGGCTCTGATGGCCAACAAATAGGAGGCAACAGGTGAAGCAGGAGGCCTGACTCTGCACCTAGGAGGGGAGCGGAGGGCCACAGAAGCAGAGCGGGCCCCGGGAAACCCCAAAGGTGGTGTTGCGTCCCCCATCCTTGCCACGTAGAACACCGACTACGGATAACTGTTCGCACCACGATCACGATGGAAACGCAGAGCAGCCAGTTTCTGAGGACATTCAAGACCTAATGGAGTTGCTAAGAAATGGATGCAACCACAGCAGCTGGGTGAATACGGTCGTCACAGGTCTGAATTGTAATTGTCGCTCGTTCACCCACTAGCCGGGGGACCTCAGACGAGTCATTTCACCTCTCTGCCTCCCTGTCCCCATCTGAGAGCCCTGACGGTGCTATGTGCAGCCGCAAGGGACTTAGAATGCAGGTCCGAAGAAGCGGGGGTGACCTCTGCTGTCACCGAACCTCTTGGGGCTGTGACAACAGGATGTGAGTACCTGGGGCTCTGACATCCCTTCAGAGACAAACAGAGCTCCTTCCTCCCCGGGATGTCTCCCCGGCGTGCTGCCATTTCCCCCCCAACCCTGCCACAATAAAAGGCGATCCTCCCGGAGACCTAATTTCCGACCCAGGTCAAATTCAACAGCTGCGGCTCTGAGCCAAGATGAAGAGAGTTGACAGAGTGCGCAGGTGTGAAGGCAAAACGCACAGGTAAAATCGGAGTCACAAGCAAATGAACTGGAAAAGCCCCACCCCCTGAGAAGAACACGTGCCGCTGTTAGACCACCAAGGGCAAGATCCAAGGCCACCTATGACGGTCGGCCAATGACGTCTTGAAA